>NW_027217814.1:0-7500 GCF_042767895.1 Penaeus vannamei | reverse complement strand
AATAAAAATAATGATAATGGTATTAATAATAATAATAATAATTATCATTATTATTATTATAATAATAATAACAAGAACAACATAACAATACTAATCATGATAATAGTAATAGTAATAATAATAATATTTATAATAATAATAATAATAATGACAATGATGATAATGATAATGATTATAATGAAAATAATGATATAGATAATATCAATGATCATGGCAATGATAAAGACGATAATAATCACATTGATAGAAGTGGTAATAAACATAATAACAATGACAATAATTGTGGGAATAATGATAATGATAACGGTAACGATCGTAATGATAATGATCATGATATTAATGATGAAAACGATAAAAACAGTAACAATAAAAAAATTGTTATAGTAATGATAATGTTAACAATAATAATGATAATGATAGTAATCATAAAAAATAAAGATAATGATAATTGTAATAAAATGATAATCATAATAATAAGAATAATAGCCATAATAGCCATAATAATAATAATATGTTGAGAATAACAATAATCATGATAATAATGATGATAATAATAGTATAGTATAGTATAGTATAATAGTATAGCATAGTTTAATAATAGTATGATTATAACAATAATAATAATGATGATAATAACAATCATAATAATAATAATAATATTAATGATTAAGATAATGATGATGATATATAAGATGATAATGATGATAATAACGATGTTACCAATGATGACAGTAATGATACTACTACTACTAATCATAATAATAATGATAATAAAAATAATAATGAAGATGATAATAGTAGTAAAAGTAATAACAATAAAAGAAACAATAACAATGATAATGATATTAACATTCATAATGATAATAATGATAATTGTAAAAATGACAATGATAATAATAATGATAATAACAGTAATAATAATCATAATAATGATCAATGATAAAAAGAACAGTAATAATAATGATAATAATGATATTAATAATAATGATTATTATTACTATTCTAATAATGATAATGATAATAACAACAGGAATAATGATAATGAGGACAATCGTTATGGCAATTTTAATAATAACAATAATCATAATGATAACAGTAGTCATGGTAATAATAACAATGAAACAAACAATGATAATAATGATAACGACGACAATATAAACAAACAAAACAAAATCAATAATAATGATAATAAAAATATACTCATCTTTATAACACACGCTAGCAATGATAATATATTTTTTAAACTCCTCCTTTTCCTTGAATTTATCAATTTATCTATTCTTCTGTCACCTTGAGACAACAGAGGAAGGGCATAGAAGAAACGAGAGACGAATATATGATAAACAGGAAATACGATAAAAATAAGGATTTGAAGTGTACGAGAGAGAATATTTAAAAGATGAAATGATTACCAAAAAATGGTTAGTGGGGATTTTCGTGGAGTAATCATAATAATGATGATGATGATGATAATATTGATAATTATCATTATTATATCAGTAATAATAATAATAATAATAATAATAATAATAATAATAATAATAATAATAATAACAGGGACGATGATGATGATGATGATGATGATGATGATGATGATGATAACAGTAATAATAACAATAATGATGAAGATGATGATGATAATAATAAAAATAATCATAATCATAACAATAATGATAATAACAATAATGAAAATAATAATGACGATAACTATAAAATAATGATTATAACAATAACAACTAAAATAATGATAATGATTACACTGATATTCAAAAGGAAGTATATACCAAAAGTCCAGCTAGAAAAAAATCAAAATCTAGCCAAAGGTATTTCTAAAATGCTATGAGAATACAGCATCACAAAATCACTCGTAGATTTGACCCCTTAATTTCTATAACTTTCTAGAGTGATCTATAAAGTTCATTTTGTGGCTATAAATAGTAATGCGTCAAATGCATCTCATGCCCTGGAAAGCTATTCATTCTCATCCTTACATAATAATGATGATAATGATAGTTGTGGTGATGATAATGGCAATAATAACAACAACAAATTTTCTGCATGTAAGTGATTCTTGTAAACAACAATAATTATAATAATGATAATGATAATGATAATAATGATAATGATAATAATAATAATGATAAAAATGATAATGATAATAATAATAATGATAAAAATGATGATGATAATAATGACAGTAATAATGATGATAATGATGATGATAATGATAATAAAATGATGATAATAATAATAATAATGATAATAATAATGATGACAATGATAATAAAAATGATAATAATGATAATAATAATAATGATAATAATGATAGCAACAACAATGATATATAATGATATAACAATAAGTGCCGATAAACGATAAACAAATAGAATCAAGTCACTATTTTCACAACAGCAGAGCAGATCATTGCGCAACCAACGACGGCAGAGCAAGAACATTCAACGCCGATGACAATAGAGCGTGTAAACGAAAAATGAATAAACATCGTAGGAAAAATTGTAAAGTCATGAGTCTAAAAAAAAGAAAAATGATAAAAATAGAAAAATCGAGAAAAAGAAGACAGAAGAAAAAGGAGAAGGAAAAGATGAATGATTAGTGAAGACAGTATACACGTCGATAAACAATAGACTTACGAGAGACAATAACACACAAAAAAGAAGAAAAAAAAAGAGAAAGAGAGAGAAAAAAAAACTGTGACAGCTCAACACAAAAAGAAAAAGAAAGAAAGAGAAAAAAAGAGAGAAAAAAAAAACTGTGACAGCTGGAAGGGATAGGAATGCTGCACAAGCAACTGCAAAGCCAAGGGACTATCGGATAAGCATTGCAAGCAGAAGAGGGGTGTTGTACTCCGTCCAGCGAAGGCCATGGGAGACCAACCAACTTGTAAGTCCCTTTGTAATAATCATCTTTATGCTCTTCAGTGGCGAAGAGATATGGCCGACGAGCTTAGCATCTTAAAAAAAAAAGTTTGGTTTGTTCTCTCCAGCGGTCTGTGGAGGTTAAGTCTTGTCCCAAAAGACTCGAATCCTTCAAAAAAAAAAAAAAAAAAAAAAGATTTTTTTTTTTCCTGGAGTGTAGTATTTCTTTTTAATTTCTTATTTTTTTGGCAAGTGTTGTTTCCGCCTCGGTCAAGACACGTGCTCAAGACGAGCAAGAATGAATTACCGTTGGTGGCGCTGGCGGTGTAGCAACGCCCTACTGTCCCACCCCCTCCTCCTCCTCCTCCTCCTCCCCCTCCTCCTCCTCCTCCTCCTCCTCCTTCCTCCTCCTCCTCCTACTCCACCAGTACCCCCACCAATCCTCCCAACGCCTCCTCCTCCTACTCCTCGCCTGCCTCCTATCCACCTCTCCTCCTGCTCTCCTCCCCGTTCCTTCAACCGAGTCTATACCCCACCTCCCTTCCCCTAACCCCCACCCCACCTTCTCCTCCACCCCCTACCTCTCCCTTCTCACCCCAATCCACCTCTCTCTCCCCATCCCCCATCCACCTCCCTCTCCCCACCCCCACCCCACATCAATCTCCCCCATCCCCTACCCCCCATCCTCGTCCTCCTCCCCCACCTCTCCATCCCCAATCTCACCCATTCCCCACCCCTACCTCCCCCACCCCCACCCCACCACTCCTCCCCATCCCCCACCCCCCAATCTCCTTCTTCCCCCACCCCCCATCCTCGTCCTCCTCCCCCACCTCTCCATCCCCAATCTCACCCATTCCCCACCCCTACCTCCCCCACCCCCACCCCACCACTCCTCCCCATCCCCCATCCCCCATCCTCGTCCTCTCACCCCCCCTCCCCCACACACACCTCTCTCCTCCTTCACCGCGGGCTACGTTCGTACTCCTGCCCTTCAACAATTCCCGGCGACCCCCACGCCAAGCTGGGGTCACGGGTACGACTGGGGTGGGGGCGTCCTGGGGGTGGGTGGTGGTGGTGGAGGCTGGCGAGGGGCGGCGACGGTGGGCGGGGTGGGGGGTGTCTGCTGTTGGGCTTGGCGTCCGTGGGAGAGGCTGAAGGGGGGGGGGGGGAGGCGGTGTTGCTGGGGCGAAGGGGGGTGGTGGAGGCTATAGGGGTGAGGGGAGGGGATTAGAGGATTGATATATATAACACACGCATGTAGACACGTACACATTCACACGCATACACACGCATGCATGCATAAGTACACGACGCACACAAACACACACACGCACGAATACACACACACACACTCACACCACACATACACAAGCACGCACACATCCGTACACACATACACTCTTACTCACATTCACACACACACACACACACAAGTACACGCACGCACACAAACACACACACACAAGTACAAGCACAACACATGTACACAAACAAGCACACACACATACGTACACACATACATTCACACACACACACACACGTACATGATCTCAAATTGTGTGCTTGTGAACTTGTGTGTACATGTGCATATGTGATATACACCTTAGCACGAAAGAAAAGATGATTCAATGAGGAAAAAAATGTGCCTATATTAATAATGACAATTAATGGCAACAGTAATTTAATGGTGATTATGATAGTGGTGATACTGAAGAGAATGCTATTAATACTGATAATCACGACAGTAATAATGGTGATGACCATTATGGTAATGATAATGATGATGACAATAGAAATAATGATAATAGTAATACTGATAATAATAGAAACAACGATAATAATGATGATAATGATGATGGTAATGATAAAAGTAACAGATAATAATGATGATTAAAATAATGATGATTATAGCGGGAATGATAATGACAATATTGATGATGATTAGGAAAATAATGATGATGATGATTACGACGACATTGATGGAAGTAATAACTATGGTAATTAGTAACAATAATAATGACAACGGTAATGATAATAAAAGCAATACTGATAATGCTGATGATAATGATAATACTAATACTAATACTAACGATACTTATAATAACAACAACAGTGATAATAGTAGTAATAATAATAACAATAATAATAATGATAATAATAATAATAATAACAATGATAATGATGATATTAATAACTATGATAGTGATAATATTGATAAAGATAATGATAACCTCACATCACCTCTTAACACATCCCATGACCTCACATCGCCTCAACACCTCATATCGCCTCCCATTGTAGTAATTTCAAAGATTTTGGTCAATTGAATGATTTTTTTTTTTTTTTTTTTTTTTTTTTTTATAAAATGGCAGATTTGCGGTGGCCCGTAAAACAAAGGTAAATGTCTGAATTTATATAAAAAACGGAACATAAAATGCAAACAGAATAAAACAGCAAAGAATGAAACATAAAACGCAAGCCCAAATAAACAGCTAAGAACGAGACCGTAAAAAAACAGGAAAAACCTAGAATTAAAACCAAAGAAGTCGTTTTATAAACAATGCCTTTTCTGTGTAATAAATTATTGCCTTTAATCTCTGTGGCCAAAAACATACGGACTACTTAACTTTCAGGCTCGGTGGGTCTTGCAGTCGAAAATAAAACGATCCCAGAGTCTATTTTTGTTCTTTAACTCCCTACGAAAATCTGTTTTTTTACACGGGCGAAAAACAAACATGGCTGTAGCATAGCCCAAGACTATAAACAAAAGATGGGAAAGTTTTGCAAAAGTCTGTGAGTCCCAACGGTAGGCGGGTAGTGTGATATCTGAAAAATAGATGGCGCTGTGTAAGTGATGCGTCGTCTGTTTGTTTACTATCGCGAAACGATACTAATTCAAATTGATAGGAAAGGGATTGTTTTTATTTATCTATTTATTTTACTTTTGCATGTTTTACGCTTCCTGTTCTGTTCTAATTTCACTGATACTTTCATTGATGCCGAATTATTGTACGGTATGTTTAAATTTAAGTTCATTTTCATTGCATTAACACCAAACATATTTTCTGCAATAAAATCATATAGAATTTAAACAATTTAGTAATTTTATGATGACATGTAAATATGCATACACATGAGATAATTGTTAGATAAGTATGACTTATTGGCATATTCTAAAATAACAGTGCAAAACCTTATTTCATTGTATGCAAAGAAATTTAATAAAATACATTTATTAAAAATGGAATGATTATATCATTCCATGCAAACATAAATATACATATATAGGCATATATATATATATATAAAGTAATTATTTGCAAAACTTCAATTGAAACTAAACCTATATAAATTTGTAGTTCCCCCTATATATGTTTTCCTTTCTTAGTTACATATCTCAACAATAGATGGCGCTGTAAGAAGTTTTGTGTCTCATCTTATTTAATGGTGTGCTACATGCTTTCTTATCTTTCATATTTAGTCTGACATAGACTCTGATTCTACTTCATAACTGTCTTTAAATTCTTAATAATCCTTTTATATTGATTTATTTTTCTGGTTAAATTGTTTAAAAAAGCGAAATTATACAAACAAAGCAAACATATACACAGAAATATAGTAATACGAAAAACGAAAAGTTAAAATCATGAACTAAAAACAAAAAAGAAATACGTACAAACATAACTAAAAATAACTAAGACCTCTAATATAGACCAACTAAAAGTCAATAAAACGGCAAATAAGACAATCAACTTGTATAAAAGGTAATATTAAGAAATTCCTCCTTGGAGAGGCACGCTTGGCCAAGAGATGGCGCTCCACATAAGTAAGGGGTGACTCACTTAAAAGTTATGATCACTACACCGTCACCTCAGTCACCTCCCATCATCTCACACCACCTCCCATCACCCTAATCACCTTCCGTCATTATGAGGGGTTCACTATGAAGGGTTCATTATGAGGGGTTCATTATGAGTGGTCATAATGAGGGAATCATTATGCGGGATAATTTGAGGGGTCATTATGAGGGGTTCATTATAAGAGATGCATTATGAGGTCATTATTAGGGGTCATTTGAGTAGTCATTATGAGGGGTTCATTATGAGGGATTATTTGAAGGGTCATTATGAGAGATACATTACAATTGGTCATTTGAGTGATCATTATGAGGGGTCTTTATGAAGGATTCATTATGAGGGATTCACCCATCACCTCAATCAACTCCCATCATCTCAAACACCTCATATCACATCAATCACCTCCCATAATCTCCCATCACCTCACATCTCCCATCATTCTGAGGGGTCATTTGAAGGGTAATTATAAGGGGTTCATTATGAGGGGTCCAATATGATTGATCATTATGAGGGGGTCATTATGCTGGATAATTTGAGCGATCCTTATCAAGTGTTCATTATGAGGGGTCTTTATGAGGAGTCATTTTAAGGGTTATTATGAGGGGTTCATTATGGTCATGATGACGTCATATAAGAGGTTTGCTATGAGGATTCATTTGAAGTGTCATTCTGAAGGGTCATTATGAGGGGTTCTTTATGAGGGGTCATTTGAAGGGTCATTGTAGAGGGACATTTATTAGGGTAATTTGAAGGGTCACTATAAAGGG
>NW_027217813.1:10000-13783 GCF_042767895.1 Penaeus vannamei | reverse complement strand
CATTTAATGACCTGGTAATGACCCGCTACGGCATCGCATTTGCCCGATGAAGCGAGATTTATCCGGCTGTAGAAAGGTGGGTGAAGGACACTCCTTACGAATGGTGGCTTAATGACTACTAATGAAGGTTTTTTTTTTTTTTTTTTTTTTGAGGACATACAGATCTACTTCACAAGCGGTGATAGTTGTGTTAAGCTGTGTTCTGTCTGGCGTTTGTGTGGTAGCGCGTGAACGTGAAAGGGAATGAGAGAGAGAGATAATGCGACAAGAGACAGAGAGAGAGAGATGGGGGAGAGGGAATGAGAGAGAGAGAACGAGGGAGTTAGAGAGAGAGAGAGAGAGAGAGAGAGGGGAAGGAAGAGGGAGGGAATAGATAGATAGAGGGAAAAGAAAAGAAGTGTTTATTTGAATGCTTCATAATCATTGGTGATGAAGCTGTTTGTTAGGAAGCTAGATTATTTTCATGCCTGCGTTTTTATTTATCTGTTTTTCCTTTCTTTTTCATTTGGATTTTGTGTCCCTCCTTTCATCCCTTCCGTGTATGCGTCCTGTTGCCCCCTCCCTACCTTCTTTCTCTCACATTCTCATCCTCCTCTTTCTCTCTCTTCCTCCTTCCCTCTCTCTCTGACTCCCTCCTCTCCTCACTGTAAAGTATACATAAACACATACAATATATATCAATCCATACCTACACCCACACTGCTCACACACCCACACACATCCTTAAAAATGCACACACACATAAAACCCTAACGCCAGAATCTCCCACAGATCTTAGAGGCAAGAAAATGATTAACGTCAGAAAGACAACCTCGCCTTTAAGGACTCGAGCTCGTGATAAACAAAGTCCCTCTGCCATGCTATGCTCCTGATGATTTCCATGGGCCTTGAATCTCGTTGCTTTTGTGGTTCAGGGAATTCTTTCTGCCGTCTCTGTGGTTTTCTTCTTGGGTCCGTCGTCCTGGTGGGTGAAGGATGGCGTAATAACGAGGAGAAGGAGGAATGGAAAAGGGGGAAAGGAAGAATGACAGAAGGATAGATAGGGAGCAGGGAAATGAGAAGTAGTAAGAATAGAGATGAACGTGATGGTAATGGCAATAACGATAAGGACAACATTTATGACGGCAATATAGTATAACAACGATAGTAATGATAATGATGATGGTGATGAGGATGCTATACTCCTGTTGGTTGATTTTTGTGGGATTTGAATCTCGATCTTTTTGTGGCTTTGGGATCTGCGGTTTTCTTCTTGGCTCCATAGTATTGGCGGATGAAGAACAGAAGGATTAGTGTAATGACGAGGAGAAAGAGAAATGGAAAAGGGTGAGAGGATGAATGACAGAGGGATAGATAGGGAGCAGGAAGATGAGGAGTAATGAGGATGATGACAATGATAATGTAGGGTAAATACTATTACGAACATTGGTATTAATATGCTATTGATAACAGTAATAACAAGGATAAAACTTTAATTGACGTTAATTATAACAATGACAGAAATCATGATAATGAAATTATTATAATGCTGATGATTACTATGATAATAGCGAATTTGCTGTAATCAAATCAACGGTTCTTATAGGTAAAATATTATATCTGTAATGCAGTTCTTGTTGATGATAATGATACCCATAGAAATAATAATATAAGAATAATCATTTTCATCAAAACTATCATCATTGTTAGTCTCAGAATCATAACCGTATCTGTTGCTATTGATATCGCTGATCCATATTCACATTTATAATAAAGTTGCATAAAAACTGTTAAAGCCACCTCTATCCAATTCGACCACCTTTAACTCTCTCACAAGAAAGTACTGAAGTTTTTTAAGACTATCATCATCTATATATTTTCTTCGAGAAACCATGAGCATCTCAAATCTGTCTCCTGAGGTTTGATTGGCAAGTTGAAATGTTGCACTGCAGTAAGCGTCGCGTGCTTAGGGTTGGTTCTTGTACTCGCTCACAGTCGTACTCAGGAACGAACGATGCATGAATTAGACAGCAGTGATGATAGTGGTTATAAAGCACGAGTTTCGCTTCTTGATTCTCTCTCTCTCTCTCTCTTTCTCTCCATCTATCAGTCTCTCTCTCTCTCTCTCTCTCTCTCTCTCTCTCTCTCTCTCTCTCTCTCTCTCTCTCTCTCTCTCTCTCTCTCTATCTCTCTCTCTCTCTCTCTCTCTCTACCATATGTATATAAATGTAATATCTAGTTTTTTAATGAAAAACGAATGATAGATGTGCAATACGAAAAATCAAAAGGCTCTAGATTATAACCACAGTCTAGATAATTATATTTTTCTCTCGCTTTGGACTATATAAGAATGTTAGGAAATCTTACATCTGACCCAGTTAGAAAAATAGAAAAAAAATGTTACCTTTTCGTTATCAGCAGAGCAGTGCAGCATAAGGATGACGTAGTCGTTCACTTATCTGTATAAATCAAGTCCAATCGGGATATGTGTTTCATTGTTAGTGTAAAAATCAAACAATGAATAGATAAATAGATAAATTATTGTACATAGAGAGACAGAAAGACATAGAAGGATGACTAAAGAAATATATTAAATAGAGACAGACAGATACTGTAGACAAACTGACAGATATACATTCAAACATATTTACATCATTATCATAGCTATCATTTTTTTCAAATATCACTAGTATCATACCCATATTATTATCTTTATTATAATCTCATCTTGATTACTACCGTTACCATGATTAATCTTTTTCGACATAATTATTTCTTTAATTTTGATAATAATTATTATCATTATAAATAGATATTATCAACATAAATATCAGAATCGTCTTCATTTTCTTTTCATCCCATAAATGCAAATCATTATTCTTAAGAATATGATTTATATCACTGTCAAAAGAAGTATGATTGCTATTCCACACATCACTGTCTACTTCATGTTAATTACATGAGGGGGAAAAAGTTGTTTTACCGAAGTCAATCAGTTAATAAGAATAATTTTCCTGAATTAATTGGCTGTTTATTAGTAGTTCATTAATGAAAAAGTTATAACTTCGGTATAGATTATTTAGACTGTTTGAGAACATGTATAATTATCATTGTGTTGTTATCATTATTAGTAGTATGATTATTACTATTCTTACTGTTGTTGTCATTCTCATTACCTTATTATAGTCATTATCATTATTATTGTTGTTGTTGTCTCTGTTGCTGCTGCTGTTTTTTATTGTTATCATTATGATGAGGATAAGATAATGATGATAATGATTTTTATCATTATTATCATTATGATGATTATGATGAGGATAATGATTATCATCATTACTATTACCATTGTTACTGTTATTATCATAATCTTTATCATTACCTTTACAGTTATAATTATTGTTATTATTATTATCAGTATTATTATAATAATCACTATTATTGTTATTATTATTATTATTATCATTATTATTATTACTATTACTATCATTACTATTATAATCAATATCATCATCATTATCATTATTATGATTATCATTACTGCTACTGCTGTCATTATGATTATTACCACTATTATTATTACTGTTCTTCTCATTATTATTGCTCTTATTATTGTTATCATTAATATTGTTAATGCAGTTATTATTGATATCATCAGTATTATGATTATTATTTTTTACTAATAAAGATAGATGAATTAACTGATTGATTAAAGAAACGAAGGGAATGTACAGCTCCCCCCCCTACGCCCCTCTCCTTTTGCACCTTCTACTCCTCCTCCTCCTCCTCCTCCTCTTACTCATTCTT
>NW_027217809.1:10000-13776 GCF_042767895.1 Penaeus vannamei | reverse complement strand
TTTCCTATTTTCTTTTATAAAATTATTTTCACTTCTCTTTTCTCCCCTTCCTCTGTTCCAAAAAAAAAAAAAATCTATTTTCTATCTATCATCTATTCTATTTTTTTATTTTTTTTATGTATCTATCTATTTAATTTCCTTATTTTCATATCAAATTCCTCGCGACCTCTCTCTCTCTCCCGCGTTCCTGCTACAAAAAGAAAAAAGAAAAAACAGGAATCTATTTCTATCTATCCATCTATCTATCTATTTATGTATTTATCTATTTTATTTCCTTATTTTCATATCAAATTCCTCGCGACCTCTCTCTCTCCCGCGTTCCTGCTACAAAAAAAAAAAAGAAAAAAAAAAGAGGAATCTATTTCTATCTATCCATCTATCTATCTATCTATTTATGTATCTATCTATTTTATTTCCTTATTTTCATATTGAATTCCTCGCGACCTCTCTCTCTCCCGCGTTCCTGCTGTTCCAAAAAAAAAAAAAAAAGAAGAAAAAAGAGGAATCTATTTCTATCTATCCATCTATCTATCTATTTATTTATGTATCTATTTATTTTATTTCCTTATTTTCATATTGAATTCCTCGCGACTTCTCTCTCTCCCGCGTTCCTGCTACAAAAAAAAAAAAAAAAAAAAAAAAGAGGAATCTATTTCTATCTATCTATCTATCTATTTATGTATCTATGTATCTATTTATTTATCTATTTCATTTCTTTTTCATACTAAATTCCTCGTGAACTCTCTCTCTCCCGCGTTCCCGCTGTTACAAAAAAAAAAAAAAAAAAAAAAAAAAAAAAAAAAAAAAAAAGGAATCTGTTTCGACCTCCGCAGGACCGATCGAGCGCCGATACGACAACAAACGCGAAGGAAATATATTCCATTACGGGGGCGCGGCGGGAGGGGGGGGGAGGGGGTGGGGGTGGGGGGAGGGAGGGGAGGGGGGGAATGTGGGCCTAACGGATGTTTTCCAATCCAATGTGCTCTTGTATGTTGGTGGGGGGGTTGGTGGTGGGGTGGGGGTGGGTGGGTGGGGGGTGGAGGGGAGGGGGGAGGGTGGTTGGGGTTGAGTGGGGTGGGTGAAGGGGTTAGTGGGGGTAGGGGAGTTGGAGGGGTTAGTGGGGAGGAGGGTGGGTTGGGGTTACGGGGGGGGGTTGGGGGGAGGGATGAGGATGGTTGGGGTTAGGGTGGGGGTTTGGGGGGAGGGATGAGGGTGGTTGGGTTAGTGGGGGGGGAGGGGTTAGTGGGGGGAGGCTGAGGGGTGGTTGGGTGTTAGTGGGGGTAGGGGAGGGCTGAGGGTATGGTTGGGTTACGGGGGGGGGAGGGCTGAAGGTGGTTGGGGTTAGTGGGGGGGTTCATGGGGGGGGAGGCTGAGGGTGGTGGAGGGGGGGGAGGGGAGGGGTTAGTGGGGGTGGAGGGGAGGGCTGATGGTGGTTGGGGTTAGGGGGGGGGAGGGCTGAGGGTGGTTGGGATTAGTGGGGGGGAGGGCTGAGGTTGCTAGGATTAAGTGGGGGGGTTCGGAAGGACTAATGAGGTGGAGGGGTAGGTAAGGGGGAGAACGGGAGGGGAGGGAGGGGGTTGGTGAGGGAGGCAGCGTTGTGTGATTGGGGTTGAGAGGTTCAGGGAGGGGGGGGGGAAGTGAAAGAGGGGTAGGGAGGAGAAGAAGAGCTGGGATTGGGGGTTTTAAGTGGGGTTGTGGTCGGAGTTAAGGGTTTAAGGGGAAGTTTAAGAGGGGTTGTGGTCGGAGTTAAGGGTATAAGGGGGAAAATTTAAGGGATGAGGGAGGTAGGTTGAGGTGATTGAGGTTAGGGTTTTAAGGGAATCAGAAAAGAGTGTAGAAAGGGTAAGTAGGATAAGTAGGATGGAGTTTGGGGTTTAAGGGTAGCGAAGGAGGGATATTTAGGATGAGGGAGTGGGATTACAAATAAGGGGATTGCGGAGATTTTTATTTTTATTATTATTTTTATTGTTATTATTTTTATTTATTTAATTTATTTATTTATCTTTAATTATTTATTATTATTTTTTTGAGGGATCAGGATGGATTAGAGAAAGATAAATGGGGGAGAAAAGGGACGAATAGCGGGAAGGAAAGAGGCGAGGGAGAGGGAGAGAGAAATAGAAAGAGGAGAGAGGAGTAGAGAGAATCTGGATTTCGTTATCTGGCCTACGTCCCACGTGTTCTCCCGGCTGCACAAGTGGATAGAACGAGGTCAGGGGATAGGGCAGATTTGGCTGAAGATTCCTAGCGAAGTTTTTCCCTGCCTAAGCCCCTCTTCGACCCCCCTCCCCCCATCTCCCCTAGGGTATTCTCTATCTCCCCCTCCCTCCCCCATCTCCCCTAGGCCATCCTCTATCTATCTCCCCCTCCCTCCCCTATCGCCCCCTCCCTCTCCCATCTCCCCTAGGGTATTCTCTATCTATCTCCCCCTCCCTCCTCTATCCCCCCTCCCTTCCCTTCGTTTCTCCCTCCCTCCCCCCATCCGCCCCTACGCCTTCTTCTATCTCCCCCTCCCCTCCCCCCATCCTCTATCTCCCTCTCCCTCCCCCATCCTCTATCTCCCTCTCCCTCCCCCCCATCTCCCCTACGCATTCCTCCATCTATCTCTCCTTCTTCCCCATCCTCTATCTCCCCCTCCCTCCCCCATCTCCCCCCCCCCCCCATCATCTATCTATCTTTCCCCTATCTCTCCCTCCCTCCCTTCGTCTCTCCCATCCCCTCCCCCTTCCTCCCTCCCCCCCATCTCCCCTACGCCATTCCTCTATCTCCCCCTCCTCTTCCCCCATTACCCCCTTCCCTCCCCCATTACTCCCTCTCCCTCCCCATCTCCCATCATCTATCTCTCTCCCATCCCTCCCTCCCTAACCCCCATCTCCCCTACGCCCATCCTCTATCACCCCCCTCCCTCCCCCATCTCCCCCTCCCTCTCCCCCCTCTCCCATCTCCCCCTCTCTCTCCCTACTCCCCTACGCCATCCTCTATCACCCCCCTCCCTCCTATCCTCCCCTTCGTCTCTCCCTCTCCCCCCTCCCCCCTCCCCCCTTCCTCCCCTCCCCTCCCCTTCGTCTCTCCCTCCCCCTCCTATCTCCCCTCCCCCCCACAGAGATTAATTTATCTAAGAGGTTCTTTAATTCCGCTAAAGGTGAGAGGAAATTTTGCATTCGCCAAATTCGCTTCCGAGTTCGCACTACGGATAACCCCGGTTCTTTGAAGTGTTTTTCCTTTTTCTTTTCTTTCTTTTTCCTTTTCTCTTGTGTTACTTTGGTTTGTTTTCTTTATCTTTTTTTGCGTTTCTCTTTTTCTTTCATGTTTGTTTGTTTTCTTTATTTATTTTTCGTGTTTCTCCTTCTTCTTCTTTCTGTACTTCTGATCTTCCTTTCTTTGATGTTTTTCTCTTTTTCTTTTCTTCTTTTTCCTTTTCTTGTGTTACTTTGGTTTGTTTTCTTTATCTTTTTTTGGTGTTTCTACTTCTCTTCTTTGATTTTTTTTAATTTTCTTTTTTCTTTTTTTTCTTTTTCTTATGTTATTTTATTTTGTTTTCTCTGTTTTTTTCGTGTTTCTTCTTCTTCTTCTTTTGTACTTCGGATCGTTTCTTTGATTTTTTTCTTTTCTTCTTTTTCCTTTTCTTATGTTACTTTGTTTTGTTTTCTTTATCTTTTTTCCCGTGTTTCTTCTCTTCATCTTCTTCTTTTTTGTACTTCGGATCTTCTTTTCTTTGATTTTTTTTCATTTCTTCTTTTTCCTTTTCTTATGTTACTTTGTTTTGTTTTCTTTAT
>NW_027217808.1:5000-12500 GCF_042767895.1 Penaeus vannamei | reverse complement strand
ACTTTTTTATTTTTTTCATTTCTGATTCTTTGTCACTTTCTTCACCTTTTTGACTGTTATGTTTTTCTTCTCTTCTCTTTCTCCCTTTTCTTCGCCATCTACTATGTCCTTCTTCTCTTCTTTCTTCTCCTCCTCTTCATTTCTTCCTCCTTCTATACCCTCTTTTCTTTTCTTTCCTTTCTATCTTCTCCACTTCTTCCTGTACTTTATTCTCCTCTGCTCTGCCTCTCCCCACCTTTTCCTCGTCTTCTTCTTCTTTTTCTTTTTTCCTCCTCCTCCTCTTCCATTTCCCCTCCTCTTCTTCTTCTTCCTTCTCTTGTTCTTCCTCCTCCTTTTCTTGTTCTTCCATCTACTCCTCCTCCTCCTTCTTCCCCTCCTTTTCCTTCTCCTCTTCCTCCTCCTCCTCCTCCCCCTCCTTTTCCTTCTCCTCTTCCTCCTCCTCCTTCTCTCCCTCCTTTTCCTTCTTCTCCTCCTCCATCCCTACCTCTTTCTCCTTCCTTCAACTCCTCCACATTCTCTCTTTCTGATCCACTTCCAACTCCACATTCTTTATTCTTCGTCTTCCACCTTCTCTGCTTTTCTCATCTATTCCACCTCTGTCTCCTCTTCTGTTTCCACTTCTACTTCTTTCATCTCCCCTTTTTTATCCACCTTTATTTTATTTTTTTTTCTCACCTTTTCCTCTTTCTCTTCTTCTTCTTCTTTGTCAACCTCCACCTCTTACTCTTCACTTTTTCCCACCTTTACCTCTTCTTCTTTATCGGTCTCCACCTCTTCCACTCTTTCTCCTCTTTCATCCACCTCCACTTTATCCGTCCCCGCCTTCCACCAGCTGACCTCTTCCTCTTTATCAGTCTCCACCTCTTCCACTCTTTCTCCTCTTTCTTCCACCTCCACCTCTTACTCTTCACCTTTCCCCACCTCTACCTCTTCTTCTTTATCGGTCTCCACCTCTTCCACTCTTTCTCATCTTTCATCCACCTCCACTTTATCCGTCCCCGCCTTCCACCAGCTGACCAGGTTCTCTATTTCTTCTTCTTTATCGGTCTCCACCTCTTCCACTCTTTCTCCTCTTTCATCCACCTCCACTTTATGTCTCCTACCACCAGCAGACCTCCTCCTCTTTATCAGTCTTCACCTCTTCCACTCTTTCTCCTCTTTCATCCACCTCCACTTTATCCGTCCCCGCCTTGCACCATCTGACCTCTTCCTCTTTATCGGTCTCCACCTCTTCCACTCTTTCTCCCTTTCATCCATCCACTTTATGTCTCCTCCCCCCCACAGACCTCCCCTCTTTATCAGTCTTCACCTCTTCCCTCTTTCCCCCTTTTCATCCACCTCCACTTTATCCGTCCCCGCCTTGCACCATCTGACCTCTTCCTCTTTATCGGTCTCCACCTCTTCCACTCTTTCTCCTCTTTCATCCACCTCCACTTTATGTCTCCTCCCACCAGCAGACCTCCTCCTCTTTATCAGTCTCCACCTCTTCCACTCTTTCTCCTCTTTTCCCCTCCACTTTATCCTCCCCCCTCCCCAGCAGACCTTCTCCTCTTTATCAGTCTTCACCTCTTCCACTCTTTCTCCTCTTTCATCCACCTCCACTTTATCCGTCCCCGCCTTCCACCAGCTGACCTCCTCCTCTTTATCGGTCTCCACCTCTTCCACTCTTTCTCCTCTTTCATCCACCTCCACTTTATCCGTCCCCGCCTTCCACCAGCTGACCCCTTCCTCTTTATCGGTCTCCACCTCTTCCACTCTTTCTCCTCTTTCTTCCACCTACACTTTATCCGTCTCCTCCTCCCACCAGCTGACCTCCTCCTCTTTATCGGTCTCCACCTCTTCCACTCTTTCTCCTCTTTCATCCACCTCCACTTTATCCGTCCCCGCCTTCCACCAGCTGACCTCCTCCTCTTTATCGGTCTCCACCTCTTCCACTCTTTCTCCTCTTTCATCCACCTCCACTTTATCCGTCCCCGCCTTCCACCAGCTGACCGGGTTCTCTGAAATGGAAATTCTCTCCATAAAGTGCAGCGAATTCAACTGAAACCCAAAGCCTTTCATACTTGTAATGACAACTGGATGGAGAGGAAGAGGGAGAGGGAGAGGGAGAGAGGGAGAGAGGGATGGGGAGAGGGAGGAGGAGGCGGAGGAGAAAGGGGAGGGGGGGGGAAGGGGAGGGAGGGATAGGAAAGGTAGGGGGGAAAGGGAGGGGGGAAAGGGGGAAAGGGAGAGGAAGAAGGAAAAGAGAAGAGAGAGTAGAAGGGGAAAAGAAAAAATAGGGGAGAGAGAGTGAAAGAAAGAGAGAGAGAGAGAGAGAGAGAGAGATAAAGAGATAGAAAGATAGAAAGAGATAGAAGAGAGAGAAGAAAAGAAAAGAAACGAAAAGAAAAAGAAAAACAAAACGACTCATGTGCATTTGAAAATATTTGTCCATGTCCATATTTGTGCGAGAGGGAGGGTGTGTGTGTTTGTGTGCATTGGGGGGGGGAGGGGGGGTATTGGGGACTGATATTCTCTATTTTCGTTTTATTTTGCTGTTGAATATGAGATAATGTTGCTGGTTATCGGTGCAATTATGCTGATGATAGTGAGCATAAGATTAGATATTTATGTGAATTATTATACCATTAGAAGCAAAATACTGTTATCGGCAATTTTTATATTTAATATATATATATATATATATATATATATATATATATATATATATATATATATATATATATATATATATATATATATAAGAAAAAAAAGAGAGAGAGAGAGAGAGAGAGAGAGAGAGAAAAAAAATATATTATAAATAAAATAAATATAAATATTTATATATATATATAAATAGATAGATAGATATAGATATGTGGCATTAAATTTAATCGATTTTGAAAACAGGAATTGGGCTGAAGGGCGGAAGGTGAAGGACTTCAGCGAAAAGAGAAAGTTAGACCTGATAATAATGTTGTCATGTCATCCCCTCCCTCCCCCCTCCCCCCTCCTCCCTCCTACTCCAACAACATCCCTCCCTCCCTTCATCCTCCCTCCTACTCAAACCCCATCCGTCCCTTCACCCTCCCTCCCTCCCTTCACCCTCCCTCCTACTCCAACCCCATCCCTCCCTCCACCCTCCCTCCCTCCCTTCCCCCCCTCCC
Source organism: Penaeus vannamei (assembly GCF_042767895.1). NCBI lineage: Eukaryota > Metazoa > Arthropoda > Malacostraca > Decapoda > Penaeidae > Penaeus > Penaeus vannamei. Next base: position 9,354 of record NW_027217808.1, on the reverse strand, counting down.
TCCCTCCCTACTCCAACCCCATCCATCCCCCCTCCCTCCCCCTCCCTTCTTCACCCTCCCTCCCTCCTACTCCAACCCCATCCCTCCCTCCCTCCCTCCCTCCCTTCCTTCACCCTCCCTCCCTCCTACTCCAACCCCATCCCTTCCTCCCTCCCTCCCTCCCTCCTACTCCAACCCCATCCCTCCCTCCTTCCCTTCTTCCCCGCCTCCCTCCCTCCCTCCCTTCTTCCCCGCCTCATACCCCCCCCCCCCTCCCCCCACCTCTGCCCCCTCCTTCACTGAAAGTGTGAGTCGTTGGAGAATTTCAAATATGGATAGAATATTAGATAAGTTTTTAAACTGTCGTTTGGGCGTGTGTGTGTGTGTGTGTGTGTTGTGTGTGTGTGTGTGTGTGTGTGTGTGTGTGTGTGTGTGTGTGTGTGTGTGTGTGTGTATGTGTGTGTGTGTGTGTGTGTGTCTGTGTGTGTGTATGTGTGTGTGTGTGTGTGTGTGTGTGTGTGTGTGTGTGTGTGTGTGTGTGGTGGTGGAGAGAGAGAAAAAGAAAAAAAAGAAAGAAAGAAAGAAAGAGAAAAGAAAGAAAAGAAAAGAAAGAAGAGAAAGAGAGAAAGAGAAAGAGAGAGAGAGAGAGAGAGAGAGAGAGAGAGAGAGAGAGAGAGAGAGAGAGAGAGAGAGAGAGAGAGAGAGTGTTTGTACCTCAGTATATTTATTTATATGAAAATCTGCACCTGTAACCATTTCAGCGTACACGCCTGTACGCCACATCCTTTTACACTCAATACAATACAAATACATACAATTTTTTTCTTCCTTCTCCTTCTACTTCTCTTCTTTTTCCACCTCCTTCTCCTCCTCCTCCCCCTCCCCCTCCTCCTCCTCCTCTTCCCCTCCCCCTCCTCCTCTTCCCACCTCCCCTCCTCCTCCTACCCCCCTTCTCCCCCACCTCCTCCTCCTCCTGTCCCCCCTTCTCCTCCTCCCCCACCTCCTCCTCCTCCTCCTCCTCCCTCCTCCTCCTCCTCCTCCTCCTCCTCCTCCCTCCTCCTCCCCCCTCCCCTCCTCCTCCTCCTCCTCCCTCCTCCTCCTCCTCCCTCCTCCTCCTCCTCCTCCTCCTCCTCCTCCCCACCTCCTCCTCCCCTCCTCCTCCCCCCTCCTCCCCCTCCCCCTTCCCCTCCTCCTCCTCCTCCACACCCAAACCAACGCAATCTCCCAACACAACCAGCGTTGCCGCCGATTCGAAACCTGTCTCGATCATGTTCGAGTCACGTGCGATTCCAGCGTCATTTGATAAAAATAAACCCGCGGGCAAATGCAGCGTGGAGCACTGTCGCTTATTTTGGGTGGCGGATGGGGGGCCTTCCTCGTTAGTGTGTAATCGTTGATTCCTGTTTAGTCTCAATTGCGATATTCCATTACCGTAATTGGAAAAGTTTGTATTGATGTCCGAAGGCGGAGGCTGGGTTTTGTTGTGGTTTGGGGTGGGGTGGAAGGAGTTGGTGGGGGTGGTGGGGCTTCGGGGGAGGTGGGATGGGAAGGGTTGGTGGGGGTGTTGGGGCTTCGGGGGAGGTGGTGGGGTGGGGGGGTTGGCGGCGTGGTGGGGCTTTGGGGGTAGGGGGTGGAGAAAGGGAAGGGGTGGGGGTTGACTTCGGTGGTTGTGTCTGGTTTTGGGGGGATTATTTTTTCTGTGGGGTGGGGTGGTGGGTGGTGGGGGGTTATGTGTTCGTTGATGTAGGTGATGTGAGTTTCCGTGCGATTTTTTTTTTTTTTATCTTGTCTGTTTCTGTTCTTTCTTATTCGCTCTCTCTCTCTCTCTCTCTCTCTCTCTCTCTCTCTCTCTCTCTCTCTCTCTCTCTCTCTCTCTCCTCTCTCTCTCTCCCCTCCCCCTCCTCCCTTCCTCCCTCCCCTCCCTCCCTCCCTCCCTCCCTCTTCCCCCCCTCTCCCTCTCTCTCTCTCATTCTCTCTTTCACCTCCCTCCTCTCCCCCCTCTCTCTCTGTCGTCCTTACGTTTGTTTTTTTTTTTATCTTTCCATTATTTCTTCTCTTCATTACCTCCCCACCTCCCGCCCCTCTCTCTCCCTTCCTCCCTCCCACCCTCTCCCTTTCCCCTCTACTTCTCTCCCTACCCTCCCTTCCCCTCTACCTCCCTCCCATCCCTCCCCCCTCTACCTCCCATCCCATCCCTTCCCCCTCCTTCCCCTCCCTTCCCCCTTCCCTCTACCTCCCTCCCTCCTTCCCTCCCCTTCCCTCCCCCCCTTCCCTCCCCTTCCCTCCACCTTCCCTCTACCTCCCTCCCCCCTCCGTCCCACCCCTCCTTCCCTCCCCCCCCCACAAATATAGTCCCTCCTCCCGAGAACACAAGAAACCTAAGGCCGTTCCTACGCCACACAGACCGATGGCATCTCACCTGTGCGACCACAAGGGCGGAGTTAATTAAGGTGCAGGTGGGGCGCGAGCGAGGGGGGGGGGGTGCCATCTGGGAAGGGAAAGAGATACGGAAGGTGAGTGTGTGTGGATCTGAATGAATAATTGTGTGTGTGTGTGCTGTTTGCACGTGATGTTTATAAGTACACATACACTTCTCTCGCTCTCTATCTTTATATATATATATATATATGTATATATATATATATATATATATATATATATATATATATATATATATGTGTGTGTGTGTGTGTGTGTGTGTGTGTGTGTGTGTGTGTGTGTGTGTGTGTGTGTGTGTGTGTGTGTATGTGTAGCGTACAGGGGGTGCGAGCGAAGAGGGTGTTATCTGGGAAGGGAAATAGATGTAAGGTGAGTGTGTGTGGATATGAATGAATGATTGTGTGTGTGTGTGTGTGTGTGTGTGTGTGTGTGTGTGTGCACGTGATGTTTACAAACACACACACTTCTCTCGCTCTCGCTCTTTATGTGTTTGTGTGTCTACACACACACACACACACACACACACGCACACGCACACGCGCACACACACACACACACACACACACACACACACACACACACACACACACACACACACACACACATATATATATATATATATATATATATATATATATATATATATATATATATATATATATAATACGCATTCACATCCATAAACATCAAATGAATACAAACATAAACACAAATACAAACACACAAACATGCTACTCGCATACATCTCTATATCCAAGCAAGCGAATATTCCCTTATACCTTGTATAGGTATATATGTATGTGTGCGCATATACCTTATCTCCCTGCGTCTGATGTGTGTCGCAGCTTCGTGTCAACTGGATGTCACATTCGAGGCAAATGTTTTCAGTGTGAGAGAGATGTATTTGCCAATGTATTTGTTAATTCAATTTTGTATGTCAGATTTTCCGTTGATTGTCAGTTTGCATTGTGTTTGTAAATGACTTTCACACATAATAGATCAGCCTATTGTATTGTACTTTGAAGCAAACTATTGTATTATACAGTGAAACAAACTATTGTATTATACAGTGAAACAGACTATTGTATTATAGAGTGAAACAAACTATTGCATTATACAGTGAAACAAACTATTGTATTATACAGTGAAACAAACTATTGTATTATACAGTGAAACAAACTATTGTATTATACAGTGAAACAAACTATTGTATTATACAGTGAAACAAACTATTGTATTATACAGTGAGACAAACTATTGTATTATACAGTGAAACAAACTATTGTATTATACAGTGAAACAAACTATTGTATTATACAGTGAAACAAACTATTGTATTATACAGTGAAACAAACTATTGTATTATACAGTGAGACAAACTATTGTATTATACAGTGAAACAAACTATTGTATTATACAGTGAGACAAACTATTGTATTATACAGTGAGACAAACTATTGTATTATACAGTGAAACAAACTATTGTATTATACAGTGAGACAAACTATTGTATTATACAGTGAAACAAACTATTGTATTATACAGTGAGACAAACTATTGTATTATACAGTGAAACAAACTATTGTATTATACAGTGAAACAAACTATTGTATTATACAGTGAAACAAACTATTGTATTATACAGTGAAACAAACTATTGTATTATACAGTGAAACAAACTATTGTATTATACAGTGAGACAAACTATTGTATTATACAGTGAAACAAACTATTGTATTATACAGTGAAACAAACTATTGTATTATACAGTGAAACAAACTATTGTATTATACAGTGAAACAAACTATTGTATTATACAGTGAGACAAACTATTGTATTATACAGTGAAACAAACTATTGTATTATACAGTGAGACAAACTATTGTATTATACAGTGAGACAAACTATTGTATTATACAGTGAAACAAACTATTGT
>NW_027217806.1:12500-13757 GCF_042767895.1 Penaeus vannamei | reverse complement strand
AAGAAATCAAATATAAAAATCATAATCGTACTCATAACAAAAATACAAACAAATAAATGAAACTCTACTAATAAAAGTAAGAGCAACAAAAATAAAAACAACAAAAATTATCGATAAAAATTCCTACACACCTGCAAGTCGTTAACACTCTTCTGGACGGGCGTTCCCGTGACACACCACCTGTTGATGGCTGCAAGTCGGAGCGCCATCTCGGCCGTTTTGGTGGTGGTGCACTCGACCATCTGTGCCTCGTCCAAGCATACACGCCACCATTCGACACAGGGGAGCGGCGAAGGAGTGGCCATGAAGCGCTTGGGATGGCGGAACCTGGGGGAATGAGAGAGACAGATAAAGGATGAGTGAATAAATGAATGAAGGATGAGAAGAAGTGATGGCAGGTACGAGAGGGAGACATGTTAGTGAGAGTAATGATTAATGTAATACCTTTTAACTTTGCAATAGATCCTGTAATACTATAAATATAAATATCAATATAGCAATAATCTAGAACAAATAAATAATAATAATCATAGTAATAATTATTATTATGATATCAATCTCAACAATTATTTTTTAAAGAACAAAAAGCAACAAACACAAGATGCACACACACACACACACACACACACACACACACACACACACACACACACACACACAAACCCTCCCCTCTCCCCCCTCACGGCTCATACCTCCGTCCCATCTCGCTGTTGCTGTGAGGTAGATCCACATAATTGAGTTCCTGCCGCAGTGTTTCGTAGGTGGTGATGACAATGTCGAAGTTGCCCAGGAAGCGTGGCTGCATGTAGCCCTGGGTCGCCACGCCCTTGTACACCAGCATGCGCAGCGCCTTGTTCTTCAGGTGCTTCATGATCTCGTCCACCCACTTTTGATGGAAAGGGAAGTAATGTGATTAAGTGAAAACATGAAAAGGATAAATGACTTGAAGAGGGTTATGGTATAGGGTATGTTAATTAATCTATCTATCAAGTAAATCCATAAATACCAGTAAGAAATAATACCATAATCTAAAAATTCAGTTTTGATTCAGAAAGAAAAACAAGGGAAGAGAAAAAGTAGAAGAAATGTCATGAGCAGAAGGCAGTGGATGGAAGGAGGAGGACAAAGAGGAAGGAGAGGAGAAGGAAGAGGAGATTGAGAAAAAGGAGATAAAAGAAAAAGATGTAATTAGAGAGTTAAGAACTGAAGAAAAAGACCAAAACAAAAACAATGAAGACAAACCAAAAAAATATAAAT
>NW_027217803.1:2500-10000 GCF_042767895.1 Penaeus vannamei | reverse complement strand
CCTCTCCCTTTCCCTCTCCCTCTCCCTCTCCCTCTCCCTCTCCCTCTCCCTCTCCCTCTCCCTCTCCCTCTCCCCCTCCCTCCCCTTCTCCTTCTCATCTATCGAATTTCCCTGCAATGTCTCAGAACGTCCTCATAGAATTTGTTGTTGATAGCATTGATAGCAAGAAATTGCAAGAACGTTATCAATCAACTCTCCAAAATTATCATCATCCACATACACCCGGAAGGCAGAGATAAGCGCAGAGATGCTTCTTATCTGGTGAGGCTAGTTGTTCAGGTGTTATTGTTCAAGACAGTGTTCATGATTGCCCTGTGGGGAGAGGATTTGGAAAAGGGGTCCATAGCTCGTTTATGTGTGTGTGTGCATGCGTGTGTGAGTGTGTGTGAGTGTGTGTGTGTATGTGTGTGTGTGTGTGTGTGTGTGTGTGTGTGTGTGCCTGTAATGACAACAAATATAACAGAAGCAATGATAATGACAATAATAATGACAGCAATAATCATAATCAATCAAATTAATAACAACAGCCAAACTCTAGCTATCCCTTTATTGTTTCTAAATTACCCCCTCTATGTAAAAAAAAATATATAATAATAATAATAATAATAATAATAATAATAATAATAATAATAATAATAATAATAATAATAATAACAATAATAATAATAATAATAATAATAATAATAATAATAAAATAAAAAAAGATAAAATAAAAGTTGCATTTATCTCCTGACAGTGAAGGCCTGAAGGGAACTGCGATATCTCGGCCTTTCTGTATATCATTTCGTATCACAACTCGAGGACGAGAGAGAGATCAGAACCTGTTAAGAGAGGTACAAGTACAGTGAAAGACGAGGGAAACGAGAAACAAATGGGAGAAGGAGAGATAGGAGGATAAACTCTGTGGCAGGAAGATGGAAAGAAAATATTGACATGTGCGTAAGATAAGGGAAATAATCGTACGATCGTGAGAGATACAGAAACATTTTGCCTTTGATTGAGGTTTCCATTAAGTTGGCTAATTATGTAGAGGATTGATAGAGTTCTCTCTCTCTCTCTCTCTCTCTCTGCCTCCTCTTTATCTGTCTGCTTGTCTCCTTCTCTGTAGACACACACACACACACACGCATGTGTATATGTGTATATATATGTGTATGTGTGTGTGTGTGTGTGCGTCTATATATATATATATATATATATATATATATATATATATATATATATATATATATATATATATATATATATATATATATATATATATATATATATATATATATATATATATATATATATATATATATATATATATATATATATATATGTGTGTGTGTGTGTGTGTGTGTGTGTTTGTGTGTGTGTGTGTGTGTGTGTGTGTGTGTGTGTGTGTGTGTGTCTTTGTCTTCGTCTGCGTGTCTTCCAACCTATCCTCCTCCCCGCCTCCCCGTCCCCTCCGTCCGCCCACCCCCTCCGCCCCTCCTCCCCCTCCGCCCCTCCTCCCCCTCCGCCCCTCCTCCCCTCCTCCCCTCCTCCCCCTCCGCCCCCTCCTCCCTCGAGGGCTGCGCCACACTCCAGCCCGCCCGCCCCGAGGCTTCATTGTGAGCCTAAGTATAACAGGCCATCTTGATCGCTCAGCCTCGGGGGTCGCAGACGGTCGCACAGCCACGACACTCATAAGGACCAGTCTACCACGCGGGGAGAGTGGGAATACCGACCGTCAGAGCGGGGGGTTGAAAAGCATCTTCCTCTCCTCGTCTCCCTCCTCCTCGCCGAGACGAGGCTTGACGCTAATTGTGGCGCGTCGTTTTCCTTCGCTGAAAGGCCGCCGCCGCCTTTATAACTCTATCATCCTGCGTCTAAGCCCGCGACAGGGCGGAGGGGCGAGCGCGCGCGGGAACTCATCGGCGTGGGAGCCTCTCGAGCCCGCGGCGGGACGGAACTCAGGCCCGTGACGAAGCAGCGCGGGACTCGCTTGCTCGCGGTTTAGGAAGCTTTTATCGGGACGTTCCTTCGGCTATCAATATGGCCCGATTCATAAAAGGCTTTCAGTAGGTTTTCCGCCTTTAGTGCTGCCCTTTCGCCGGCAGAGATAAGGAGGACGTTCTTGTCATCGTAATTCCTTGCAAAGTGTTTGTTGCGCTTCCCCGGCGACCTCGCGGTTCCCCGGGGCACGCGGGCGGAGGGACCGAACGGCGATCAAGGAACTCGTCGACATAGGCTGGAGTGCGAGCTCCGATGCGTCGCTTTCGGTTAAAACCCAGTCTTCGAAATCATACGGTTATTGATTGCCATGACGTACTTTCTAAGTGAAAGAGAGCTTTGCAATCGAATCGCTATTTGCATAAAGCATGCTTACGGTAATCAGCCTAATGCAAATAATAATGATATTGAAATGTCATTAGTGTCAAAGGCAGGTGCGGCAAATGTGACACCGAACGAGAGAAATGACATTGCGGCAACGTGCACAGCACAGAGTATTGAGGCGAAGATCCTATTTTGCGAAATGAGCAAAGCTGATTAAGACGGAGAGGCTGCGAAGTCAGTGACCGACAATTGCATCATGTAGCGATTCATCTTCGCTAAAATAACGGCGAAACATATGAATCCTCTTCTCCAGATAGACGACAATAGGACTGACACAATCAACATATGAATATCATAAAAAACAGTAATTCCATGCATAAGAACGGCCGCCGACCCTTTGCATAACCGTTGTGCAAAAAAATCATGCAAAAAACCCATCTCGTCCCAAGTTCGCACTTTAACCTCCTAGACTTGGCAGAGGGAACTCGTACCACTTCAAGTAAGAGTCTTCGGCGTGTTATATCTCCGTGTTAACACCTTATGCAATTGGATTTTCTTGGGGCCGAAGAGGGAGAGAATTGCAAGCGCTGGGGGTCCTCTGGGGTCATCAGGCGGTTTGTCTGAGGTTCGTCTATTGATCTTGTTTACTGCGTGTCTGCGTGAGGTTTATTCGTGCTTTTGGTCTCTTCCTCTCTTTCGTCTCTCTCTCTCTTCCTCTCTCTGTACGTCTGTTTGTATGTCTGTGTCTGTGACGGTCTGCAACTCCACTTCCCTTATCTCTTTCTGTCTCTGTCTCTATCCCTGTCTCTGTCTCTATCTCTGTCTCTGTCTCTGTCTCTCTCTCTCTCTCTCTCTCTCTCTCTCTCTCTCTCTCTCTCTCTCTCTCTCTCTCTCTCTCTCTCTCTCTCTCTCTCTCTCTCTCTCTCTCTCTCTGTGTGTGTGTGTGCGTGTGTGTGCTACTTGTGTTCTTGCCTGCCTACTCTTTTTTTATATGGAAGTACGTAAAATATGTATGTGAGCGTGTATTCATGTGTGTATGTATTTGTGTATGTGTGTGCGCGTCTTCCTTTTATCTCAGTCCCTGTAGTCCTTTAAAAAAATCCTACCCTTCTTTATCCTCGTCCTTTATCCCATTCCCTCCACTCCCCGGCAGCCCTGTCAGGTGGCACCCACAGATGGCATTAGGTGGCAGTCAGGCGCGAGGTGCAGCCGGCATTGGCACTGGCAGCTGTCTTCCCAGCGGCATCGAGATCGCATTAAACAAATGGCTTCAATTCCCTTCCCAAGCTTCTGATAGATTAACAGACCGGACCGTAATAACTGGTCAATTATTACTCAGAAACAGGACGTATGTGGTCGGTCTTGGAGGTGGCCGGATGAGGGAGGAGGAGGGAGGTGGGGGGGTGGCTGGGGGATTTTTTTTTTTTTTTTTTTTTTTTTTTTTTTTTTTTTTTTTTTTTTTGCGTTGAGAAGGCGTGATCAGGTTTTCTTCTTCTTGCTTACTGGTTGGTGAAATGCTTGGGAGGGAGAGATAACGGGTGGGAGAAATATTTGTCTATGTTATGCTTAGGATTAGGGTTATTGTTGTTATTTTAATCATCATTAATGTTATTGTTATCATTATTGTTGTTGTTATTTTTATCCCCATCAATAATGTTATTTTCATCATCTTCATTAATGGTTTTGTTATTATCATTATCGTTGTTTTTGTTTTTATCATTATTGTTTTGCTGTTCTTGTTAATGTTACTGTTGTTATCATTATCAATATCATTATCATTTTTATTGATATTATCATCATTATTCTTACTATCATTACCATTATGATTGCCATTCTTATCATTATCATTATAATTACCATTCTTATCATTGATTACCATTCTTATCATTATCATTATGATCACCATTCTTATCATTATCATAATCATTATCATTCCTATCATTAAAATTATGATCACCATTCTTATCATTATTATGATTACCATTCTTATCATTATCATTATGATTACCATTCTTATCATTATCATTACCATTCTTATCATTATCATTACCATTCCTATCATTATCATTATAATTACCATTCTTATCATTATCATTATAATTACCATTCTTATCAATATCATTATCATTATTACCGACCTCCATCCACCTTCCATTCACTCCACCTGCCCGGTGATGAATGGCGTCTGCTTGGCTAATCACTTCAGGCAAATTACTGACAAAGTAAATCAGTCTGCTGTGTTTATTACGTTTTTGTTTATTATCATTGTTATTATTATTGTTATTGTCGTTGCTGATGTTATCCCTGTGCTATTATTATGAGGATGATAATGATGATAGTGATAATAGTGATGATAATAGAAATTGTGATAGTGATAACAATAACAACATCAAAGGGATGGCAATAATGATTATGATGATGATATTGATAATAATACTAATAATGATAACAAAAAATAATGATGATGGTAATGATGATAACAGCAATGATAATGACAATTATAATGATAAAAGTAATGATAATGATAATGGTACTGACAAAAGTAATGACAATAATGATTATAATAATAATATACAATAAAGATAATGATGATAATAGTGATAACCCAAAAATAAATTATAAAAGTAATAGTTATGATAATAATAACAGCGACAATAATAATGAAAGTAATGATAATCATAGGAATACTAATGATGATAACAATAACAACAACACCATCAACAATAATTACAAAATAAGTAATAAGAATGAGTATTATTATGACGATGACAATGATTATAATGATGGAAATGATAACCATGCTAATGATAGTAGTAATAAAGATAGTGATATCATAATATTAATAATGATGATAGTGTTAATGATAGTAACAATATAGATTATGCGAACAATACTAATAATTGGAAAACAGCAGTGCTTATCACAAGGTAAGAATATAATGATAGAAATGATGATGATGAAAGTGGAAATAAAACAGAAAGAGTTACTTCAGAGGTGAGGATAACAATGATAACGAAAATAATGAGGATGATGAATAAGATTCGTGGTAATAACTAAAAATAAAACTATAATAATGATAATAAAGAAAATTATGATAATGTTAGATATAATAGAATGAACTATGATAATGATGGTAATAATAATGAAAAATTATATAATGATAATAATTATAGTAACTTTAATCGCAATAATAACAAGAACAGTAATACAACATTAATGATAATATCAACAAGTATAATGATATCATCAAATAGATATTAAAGGCACTGATAAAAATAAAAACAATGTCAATTCTAAGGATATTAGTAATAACGATAATAGTAAAAAAAAATGGTATTAATAGAAATATTGGTGATGATGATACATCTACTATTCCAAGTAATGGCAATAATAGAATTAATTGTTACTGGAACGATGATATTGATTTTGATGATGATGAAGATAGTGATAATAATGATAACGATCATAAAATCAATAATGATAATAACAATAAAAACAATAATGGTAATAATGATGATAAATATGATGATATAACAATGATGATAAATATGTATAGTATTGACGATAACAATGATGATAATGATGGTAGTGATAATGATAATGACATTGTAAATAATTACAATGGCCATGGTACTAACAATGGATTCAATAACAATAAAATGATAATCGTAATAAAAACAATGATAATGATAGTTATAAAATTAACAATTGATATAGTAATAGTAACAATATTAATAATGATATTAACAATAATAATAATATCATAATAACAATAAAAGAAATAATGATGATAATAATGATAAAAATAGAAATAATGATAATAGTATTTATGAGAAAATCATAATACAGCAAAAATATTGATGATGATAACAAAAATTGATAAAAGTGATAATAATGATAATCATGATGACAATGTCAATAATACCGAAAGAAATCATTCCAACGGTGATAATGACTGAAGTGAAAAAAAATATGATTCTACTACAAATAATAACGAAAAACAGTGATAAAAATCATAATGCAAACGAAAATGATGATAGTAGTAGATACGATAACAAAAATAATAGCAAATACATTGAATGATAATGATAACAATAATGACAATGAGGAAAATGGTAATATTACTAATGATAATGATTATAATGATAAGGATGATAATAATAATAATGATGATGAAGATGATGATTATACCAACTATCATGATTAACAGAATGATGACAATGATGGCAATACTATTTTTAATAAAGATAATATTAACAATAATAATAACCAGAAGAAAGATTCCAATAGTCATTATGATCATGATAAAAATAATGACATCAATAATGAAAATACTGATTATAATGAATCTACCAATGATAAGAATGATAATGATAATAGTACTGATTACAATCCTGATACAAGTAATAATGATGATGATGCTAATAACAATAACAATGACAACAATAACAGCAATGACGATAATAGTAATGATAATAATAATGATAATGATGATGATGTCAATAATGATAACAACAGCAACAATAATAGTAATAATAATAATGATAATAATAATAATAATAATAATAATAATAATAATAATAATAATAATAATAATAATAATAATAATAATAATAATAATGATAATAATAATAATAATAATGATAATAATAATAATAATGATAATAATAATAATAATAATTATCATTATCATTATCATAGCAATAAATTAATAATGATAATAATGATAATAAGGATAATGATAACAATAATAGTAACAACAACAACAACAATAATAATAATAATAATAATAATAATAATAATAATGATGATTATAATAATAATAATAATAATAATAATAATAATGATAATAATAATAATAATAATAATAATAATAATAATAATAATAATAATAATAATAATGATAATAATAATAATAACAACAACAACAACAATAATAATAATAATAATAATAATAATAATAATGATAATAATAATAATAATAATAATAATAATAATAATAATAATAATAATAATGATAATGATAATGATAATGATAATAATAATAATAATAATAATGATAATAATGATTATAATAATAATGATAATAATGATAATAATAATGATAATAATGATAATGATAGTAATAATCATAGTAATAGTAATAATAATAATAATAATAATAATAACAACAACAACAACAGTAATGATGATAAC
>NW_027217802.1:12500-13744 GCF_042767895.1 Penaeus vannamei | reverse complement strand
ATAGATATACATACATTTGTGTGTGCGTGTGTGCGTGTGCGTGTGTGTGTGTGAATGAGTGAGTGAGTGTATGTATATATAAATATACATATACAGGTAGTCCCCGAGTTACGAACAGGTTCTGTTCCAGTAGGCTGTTCGTATGTCCGTAGTAGGGCATACGGTATGTTTTGATTACTGTACAACCAGCTCTACTTTCTGACGTACCAGTACAATCAATACAGTAGTTCTCGGTGGTTTTCAATGGGCTTTGAACAACCTTCATCCAAATGCTCAGAAGTGTCCCCGTTTCTTACTAATACTAGTAGACTGCATAGGGACTGAACTTTTCATATGTTCCATGATCTTATACTTGTTCTTGAGTGTTGTACTGATGGTAGAACGATTCATCTGGTACAAACAAAGTTTTGAGATATCAGGCTTTAAAGTTGAGGATATTTTTTCCTCCATTTCTCTTTTTTCCTGTAGAAATCTGATCTCTGAGTCAATCTTGATGCATTCTATGGCATTCACATGTACGAAGTTTTGAGATATCAGGCTTTGAAGTTGATATTTTTTCCTCCATTTTCTCTTGTTTTCTTTAGAAAATCTGATCTCTGAGTCAATCTTGATGAATCCTACGGCATTCACATGTATTCTGAAGTGTATCCCCCCCTTTTTCCAAGGGACTAATGGCAATTAGTGCACATGATTGCTTCTCGAGGCATTTCGTATGAATAAACAACTGCTGCAGCTGTGATTGAGATGTATTTCTAATCATATTATGTTTATAAGTTACAGGAATAACATTGACCATTAGTAGTGGCCTATTATGTGATCAAGCGCATCAGGGATGGTCGCATGGGACAAGCATCCTCTCATGCAGAATCTCGTGGTGACTGCCAGCCTTGTCTCTTTGTCGTGGCTGCCAGCTGTGTTGGAAGCAGTTGCTAAAATTAAAAAAAAAAAAAAAAATCCCCATCCCCTCAAAAAAAAAAACAAAAAAAAAAAAAAAAAAAAGTATATCTACGCAGACGCAACAAAGTAAACGTCAGAGACGCAGGCAGGGGGGGGGGTCAGATTGAGGCATAACTCTTATATTTTTTCGATTTAAAAAAATATTACAAAAATAATAAAAAAAATAACAAAGTTTTCTGGAGAGCACACAACCACATGTTTGAATGAGACCGTGTGGTTACAGTGAGAGAGCTATTGTTTACAAAAATGCGCTACTCTCACTCGCTCCTGACAACTTTAGGCCTTTT
>NW_027217801.1:10000-13744 GCF_042767895.1 Penaeus vannamei | reverse complement strand
TGTGTTAGTGTGTATGCGCATATACGTGTACATTTTTTTTCACTCATTTTCTTCAGAATCTCTTACGCGAGACCGGCCATCGCCCCGGCCGTGTCAGATCCTTTTGGAAACACCGCCTTACCTGGCTTCACACGAGCTGCCTCCTGCTAATGAGAGGCCAGGTATAATTAGTGAATATTACCTTCTTTCATTTTTTTCTTCACTCACTCTCTCCCTCTCTCTCTCTCTCTCTCTCTCTCTCTCTCTCTCTCTCTCTCTCTCTCTCTCTCTCTCTCTCTCTCTCTCTCTCTCTCTCTCTCTCTCTCTCTCTCTCTCTCTCTCTCTCTCTCTCTCTCTCTCTTTTTCTCTCTCTTTTAGGATATTTCCAATTCTGTTTTTGTTGTTGTTTTTCTTCTTGTTGTTTTAACGTGATGTAAATATTACTCTTGTTTTGTTTGTTTCTGATTTTTTTCTTTTGTTTGTTTCGTGGGAGAGGAAGAAAGGAGGACAAGGAAGTGAGGAAGAAAAGGAGAGAGGGAGAACAATAGATAAAGAAAATGGATTAGTCTCTCCCTCCATCCCCTACCCCCCAGCCAGGACCCCCACCCCCCCTTTCAAAAGATTTTTTTTTTATTCGAGAGTGAAGCAAAACACAAGCTGAGAAGAAAGGAGATAATGAATAAACAAAGAGAAGGGGGAGAGCAAAGGCAATGAGGAATAAACAAGGAACTGGTGAGGAAACAAAGAAAAAAGAAAATGAGGAATAAACAAGGAAATAATGAGGAAACAAAGAGAAGGGGGAGAATAAAGAAAATGAAGGAATAAACAAGGAGATAATGAATAAACAAAGAGAAGGGGAGAGCAAAGAAAATGAGGAATAAACAAGGAAATAATGAGGAAACAAAGAGAAGGGGAGAGTAAAGAAAATGAGGAATAAACAAGGAAATAATGAGGAAACAAAGAGAAAGGTAGAGAGCGAAAGAAAAAGAATGATGGTAATGAATAAACAAGGAAATAAAAAATAAACAAAGAGAAAGGTAGAGAGCGACAGAAAAAGAATGATGATAATGAATAAACAAGGAAATAAAAAATAAACAAAGAGACGAGGAAGAGCAAAGAAGATAAGGAATAAACAAGTAAATAAAAACAGACAAGAAGAAGTGTATACTGATATTATATAAATAATAAATATTATAAGAGGCAAGTGAAAGCATAAAGAAAATAAGGAATAAACAAGGAAATAAAAAACAGACAAAGGGAAAGAGGCGAAAGCAAAGAAAATAAAGAATAAACAAGGAGATAAAGAATAAACAGAGGAAGGGAGTGAGCAAAGAAAATAAAGAATAAACAAAGACAAAGGGAGGAGAGCAAAGAAAATAAGCAATAAGCAAGGGAATAAGGAATAAACGAAAAGAAGAGGGAAAGCAAAGAGAAAAATGAACGAATAGAAAGCAAATGAATAAATAAATAAAAGAGAGAGAGAAAAAAACAGAAGCAAAATAACGAATGAGGGAAATAATACAAGAAAGAAGGAGATGGAAGAAAGGTGAACAAGAGAGGACGATAGACAGAGACTCAGACACTGATAGATGTATAGGCAGGGTAGGGTAGGGTCTGGGCGATAGTAGGGGGTAGGGGGGTCGGGGAGAGAGGGGAGATATGGGGGGTCGAGGGGAGGGTAGGAGGGGTAGGGTGGAAAGTGGGGGAGACATAGGGGAGATATAGGGGAGTCGGGGTGGGATAGGGAGGGGGGATAGTGGTAGGTAGTGGAGATATAGGGGGTCGGGGCAGAGGGAGAGAGGAGGGGGATGTGGGACGGGCAGAATATAGGGGTAAAGGGGGGAGGGAGGTGGTAGGGGGAAGGCAGGGAGGGAGATATATAGGGAGGAGGGGGAGATATAGGGGGGTCGGGGGAGGGGGAAGGGGGGAGGTTATATAGAGGGAGGGGGAGATATAGGGGGTCGAGGTGGTTGGGGGAAGGGCAGTGGAGGATGGTGGGAGTGGGGTAAGGGAAGGAGAAGGAGGTAAAAGGTGAGGGGAAGGGAGAGAGATTGGGAAGAAAGGAGGGGAAGAGGAGAGATAAAAGGGAGGAAGAAAAGGAAAAATAGGAGAGACAAAGGGAGGAGTAGAGAGATAGGAAGAAGAGAAATATGGAAAGGAAGTTGGGAGGAAAGGAATGGTGGGACAGAAGTATTGAAAATATGATTAGAATACGGGGAGGAAGAGGAGGAGGAGGAGAGAGGGAGAGAGAGAGAGAGAGAGAGGGAGAGAGAGAGAGAGAGAGAGAGAGAGAGAGAAAGAGAGAGAGAGAGAGAGAAAGAGAGAGAGAGAGAGAGAGAGAGAGAGAGAGAGAGAGAGAGAGAGAGAAAAGATAAAAAGATACAAAACCAGACGAAAAGTAATGAGGGAAGAAAAATGAAAGAAAAAAAAAACACACAAGAAAGAAGAATAAGTAAATAAACAATAGAGACGACGAAGGAAGACGAAGACGAAGAAGAGGGAGAAGAAGAGCAAGAATGGGAGAAGGGAGGGGGGAGGGAGGTGCTGAGGGTGACCAGGGGGTAGGCCTACCTGTCATTATCTCCAGGTAATTATGCATCTTACTTCCGGTGCCCAGACGCGGGGTCCGGTAGGCCTATGCGCTGACAGATTGGGGGTCTGAGGGGAGTGGGGTGACGTGGTGGTATCCAGAGGGATAGCAGTGACGTGGTAGGGAGTGAGGAGTGAGGGTGTATGGTGAAGATGAGGTAGTAAGGGTGATGGTGGTGATGAGGTGATGATGATGGGAGTGATGAAGATGGTGGTGAGGGTGAGGGTGATGATGAGGGAGTGGAGGTGATGGGTGGTGATGGTGATGAGGGAAGATGGTGATGATAGAGGTGGTGAGGATAGCAGTGATGGTGATGATGATGGTGATGATGATGGTGGTGAGGGTGAGGGTGATGGTGAAGATGGTAGTAAGGGTGATAATAGTGAGGGTGATGATGATGGTGAAGGCATGATGGAGGAGTGAGGTGATGATGGTGATGGTGAATGATGGTGGTGATGGTGATGATATGGGTAGCATATGAAGGTGAAGGTGATGGTGGACAGGAAGGTGGGAGTAATAGCTGATGAGGGCTTGATGATGGTGATGATTAGTGGAGGGTGATGATGGTGATGATGGTGAAGATTAGGGTGCTCTCATGGCGCATATATATAATATGAGTGATGATGATGATGATGATAGTGAAGGTGAGAGTGAAGCTGATGATATATATATATATATATATATATATCTAAGGTGAGGGTTTGAAAGGGTGCTGATTGTGGAACAAATCTGATAACAACCGTAGCGAATATCTACATTACGAATTTTAATGTATTAATAACAGCTTACCAATTGCATACCAGGGCATCTATTCATAATGGTGAGGGTGATGATGACATTGAGGGTGATAATGAGCTACTCGTGGTGATGACGTAATCGTTAATACGGTAAAAATTAATTGCAGATTTGGTGCAGTGATGGTGAAGACCGAGCATTTTTATGTTTGTTTTGTGTCTGTTTGTATGTGTAAGTGCTTTGTGAGGGAGATAATGAGTGAATGATGGTGATGATGATGATGTCTAGTTGTCTGTCTATTTTTCTGACTTTTTGTATGCTATTCATTCCTGATCGGTGAAAATAATTGTCTGTCTGTCTGTCTGGCTCTCTCACTCTCTATCTATCTATCACTATCTTTATCTCTCTGTCTCTCTCTCTCTCTCTCTCTCTCTCCAACT
>NW_027217801.1:0-2500 GCF_042767895.1 Penaeus vannamei | reverse complement strand
GTAGGAGAGTGGACGGGAAGTGGAGGTAAAGAGGAAAAAGAGAAATGGAGGAGAAAGATGAGAGAGTAAAGGGGATGGGGGGAAATGGAAAAAGAAGGAGGGAGGGAGGGTGAAAGGGTGGGGGAAAATATAAGATTGGAGGGAGAGGGAGAGAAGAGGAGCGGGAGAGAGAGATAACAGAAAGGGAGAGGGAGAGAGAGAGGAGGGAAAAGGAGGGGACAGAGAGAAGAGAAAAAGGAAGGGGAGAGGGAGAATGATAGCAATGATGATAACAATGTCAATGATTAATGTTAGAATAGTGATGATAATACAATGATAATAATACCAACTCATAAAAGAAAATAAAAAAGTAATAATAACAACCAACGAGACAATTAATAACAACAAACAAACAGACAACAGACAACAAACAACAACATTAACAACACGAGAATTCCGAACAAGATTTCCCCTCCAATAAATCGTCCCAAGATTAATATACCACAGAACAAGCTCCTCGTCGGTACAATATGAAAAGCAAATATAATCAATCCTCCTTTTCATTCCATTCAATATCCCCCCCCCCCCTCTCCTTTTCCTCTTCTACCCCCTCCCGCTCCTCCTCTTCTACTCCAACTCTCCCTCCACCCTCCTCTACCCTCTCCAGATTACTCCTGCTCTACCCCAGCTCCAACCCTCCTCCTCACCCCCTCTACCCTCTCCCTTCCACCACCTACCCTCCCTCTACCCCTTCTTCCCTCCTCCATCCCCCTCCTTACTCCCCGCGTTTCTCCTTCACTCTCCCTCCTCTTCCTTTACCACATCAACCCTCCCTACTCTCCCCTCCCTTCCCTTTCCACACCCCTTCCCCCTCCCTCTCCTCTACCTCCCTCCTCCTCTACCCCACCTCTCTCCTTCCACCCTCCCCTCCCCCTTCCTTTCCTCCCTCCTCCTCCTTTCCATACCCATACTCCACATCCCCCTCCTCTACCCCCCTACTTCTTCCCTATTTCAAAAGGCTTTAGAACCAGTTTTTGAAGATTGATAAGGCTCTAAGACAAACATAGCTTGTGAAGGGTCTTGTTCTCCTATGTCTCTTTCTCTCTCTTTTTTTTCTAATCTTCGTCTTTCTTTTTTGTTTCTCTTTCGTTCGTTATTTTCTTTCTTTTTATTTATTTTTATTTTTTTTTCTGTTTCCGCGTGTTGCTCTCTGTTTTTTCTTTTTCTCTTTCTCTCTCCTTCTGTGTGTGTGTGTGTGTATATATATATACATATATATATATATATATATATATATATATATATATATATATATGTATATACATATATATATCCCTCTCCTACCCTCGCGCTCTCTCCCTCTCCCGTTCTCTCTCTCTCTCTTTCTCTCCCACTCCCATTCTCTTGCATTCGATCATTCCCCCTTTCTCTCTCGTCCTTTTCTCCTTTATTGTTCATGCTGTCTCAGTATTGAGGGAGGCAGGGGGTAGGGTGAGGAAGACAAAGATGATAGAGGGGCATATACGTATATATATATATATATATATATATATATATATATATATATATATATATATATATATATATATACTGTATATACGTATATATATATATATATATACTGTATATACGTATATATATATATATATATATATATATATATATATATACATATATATATATATATATACTATATATACGTATATATATATATACATATATATATATATACTGTATATACGTATATATATATATATATATATATATATATATATAACTTATATATATACGGTATATATTATAAGATATATATATATGAAAGTATATGAACGTATATATATATATATATATATATATATATATATATATATATATATACACACATATATGTATATACATATGTATTATATATATATGTGTGTGTAATAACGTGTATTAATATTATATATATTATATATATTATTATATATATATACGTATATATATAATATATTATATATATATACATATATATACATATATATATATACGTATATATATTATATTATACATATATATATTACGTATATATATATATATGTATATATGTATATGTTTATATATATACATATATATATATATATATATATATATATATATATATATATATATATATATATATATATGTACAGGTATATGTATATGTAAATGCATATGTATATATATATATATATGTATATATATATGAATATAAATATATATATATATATACATATATGTACAAATACATACATATACATATATATATGCATGTTTACATATATATACACACACACACACACAGCCATCGCCTCCTCATAGAGTCCGGCATCCCATTCCGACAATATTATGACAGCGAGAGCAGGGCAGGGGTTGAATCGCCTCCTGTCACCGAAAACAGATTAAGCCCCTAATCCATTGGGATTTCCTGCCTCCCCCACCCTCCCCACCCTCTCCTTACCCTACGACCCTCTCCACCCTCCTCGACTCTCCTACACCCTCA
>NW_027217800.1:7500-12500 GCF_042767895.1 Penaeus vannamei | reverse complement strand
AAGGATTTTTTTTTCTCAGATTTTGGCCCAGATAGTCACGTGTTTGACGAGATCTGCCCCGTACATAAGGGTCTAGAGGAGGAGAAAGGGTGGGAGGGTATGGGAGGAGGGGGGGGAGGTGATGGTGGTGAGGGTAAGGATGATGGTAGTGGTAGTGATGATTATGTAAATTGTGCTGTGATGGGTATGGTGATTATGATATTAAATGGTATAGTTGGAGCAGAAGATAATGTATAAATTGTTGTCAGGAATTGGTATCTTTATAAAATGCAAACACACACACACACGTACACACACACACACACACACACACACACACACACACACACACACAAACACACACACACAAACACACACACACACACACACACACACACACACACACACACACACACACACACACACACACCCATCCCCCCCCACACACACACACATACACACAAACACACACACCACACTCCTGAAAACGGCGATAACACAGCCTACCTGACCAGTGTGACAGCGTCGCCTTGTTGACATTCCCCGAGATAAGGATGCTGAACTGGCTCACGCTCTCGTCCACGGGGAAGAGGAGGTCTTGCACGCCCGTCACTTCCTCCCTTATCCTGATACTCACCTTGAGTATAAGGAATGAGTATATCGTATAAGTATAAGTATAAGTATAATATTATAAGTACAAGTATGATATTGAGTATATCGTATAAGTATAAATATAAGTATAATATTATAAGTACAAGTATAATATTGAGTATATCGTATAAGTATAAGTATAAGTATAATATTATAAGTACAAGTATAATATTGAGTATATCGTATAAGTATAAGTATAAGTATAATATTATAAGTACAAGTATAATATTATAAGTACAAGTATAATATTATAAGTACAAGTATAATATTATAAGTACAAGTATAATATTGAGTATATCGTATAAGTATAAGTATAAGTATTGAGTATATCGTCCTTATTTTCTCCCTCCTTTATTCATCTATCTTTTTCAATGGGTCGATTTTTTTTAGGTATTCGTGATATACCTTTTCAACCTTTCATAATAATAACAATGAATATGATAGTAATAAAAGATATCAATATAAAAAATAATAATGATTGATGATGATGATGATGATGATAGTAATAACAATAATACTAATAATAATACAGAATATTCATACGTTATTGAAATATCTGCACATTTCAACGGTTTAACAAGCGATAGAATAAATAAGACCTTTTTGCATCTCTCTTTTAACTACTGAACAAGCAAATACACAGAACCAGGTCATCAGTTATAAAGGGAAACTGATCATGTGTTGAAAGGCTTTGACCAAAGCTTTTACGCAGAAATCTCTGGCATTTGACTTTTTTATTACTTCCAGGTAATCGGACAAACCGATTACAAAATAGCTTATAGAATTTGAAAAAAAAAAAAAAACGTTTATTGGATTTTTTTTTTCTTTTTTTTCTCTTTTTTTTTTTTTTTTTTGCTAAGGAAAAAGCGAAATCACATACTTGGCTAAGCAGTACACGAAATGCTTTAAACAAAAGGTTTAAAAAGAGGATGGTATTAACCCAGATAAAGTGCGAGTGATGATCAACAGTATTATGATTCCAAACCAATATGACAACATTTTGAACTGAAACCCAACAGCATGATTTCGTTTCATATATAATGTGTAAAAAAGAATGTAATAAAAACTACTTATCTGCAAACATGTTTTTCTTTATGGTATTTATTCATTCTTTTATCTGCTTGTGTCCCTGACTCTTCAAATTCCTCTCTCTACCTCTCTTTTTTTCCTTCTTCCCTCTTCTGATTCTGTCTTTCTCTTTCTTTTTTTTCCCCTTTCCAAACTCTGCTTCGTGCCCCTGTCGCACCATTTTCCTTTCTCCTCTTTCTGCCCTTTATCTCTATCTCTCACTTTCTCCTTTTCTTTCTTCTATCTTTATCGTACCCTCCTTTTCCCTCCCCTTTATACCTTTTTTTCTCTTCTTCCTTTTTGCTGATGGGAAATAAGGAACTTTAATCTAAATCTAAATTTGATCTTCACCCCCCCCCCTTCTCCTCCGCCCTGAATCACCTGCGACTCCTTGACTCCGTCCTCCAGGATGCCGACGACCTCATCCACGTTGAACTTGTCGATCTCGATGAACTGGCCGCCCGTTTCCGCCGCGAGCCGCTGGTAGTCTTCGATGCCGGAGAGGACGTAGGTCGGGCTGCAGTATCTGGCGGCGGCCTCCTCCCCGGGTTTCTCCTTTGGCTCCTCCCCTGGACCCTCCCCTGGCTCCTCCCCTGGTTTCTCCTTTGGCTCCTCCCCTGGTTTCTCCTCTGGCTCCTCCCCTGGTTTCTCCTTTGGCTCCTCCCCTGGCTCCTCCCCTGGTTTCTCCTTTGGCTCCTCCCCTGGCTCCTCCCCTGGTTTCTCCTTTGGCTCCTCCCCAGGTTCCTCCCCTGACCCCTCCCCTGGCTCCTCCCCTGGCCCCTCCCCTGGCTCCTCCCCTGGCCCCTCTCCCCCCTGCCGGGTGTCTTGGCTGAGGGCGGTGTTGTCGTTGTAGCTGAACACGATGTTTACCTGGTAGGCATATGGGTGAATTTTGTTGTTTTTTATGTGAATATGCGTAATAAACAAGCTCCTTTATGCATATATACACATACATTGATAAATAAAGGATATACATATATGCACACACACACACATATATATATAGATAGATAGATAGATTACATATATATATATATATATATATATATATATATATATATATATATATATATATATATATGTATATATATATATATATATATATATATATATATATATATATATGCACACACACGCACACACACACACACACACACACACACACACACACACACACACATACACACACACACACACGCACACACACTTTTACACACAAACACACACACACACACACACGCATATATATATATATATATATATATATATATATATATATATATATATATATATATATATATATATATATATATATATCACAGAGCATATATACATAGACAAAAAACAAGAAGAAGAAGAAGGAAGAGGATTAGAACTAGAAGGAATAGAAGAAAGAAAGAAAAAAAAACAAATAAACAACAAACACAGAACGTATTCGACTCGCTTCTCGCATCAGTCGAGACACAACGCGAGAGGACTCGCAGCCGCAGCGCCCTCGCAGCCTCACCTCGCACCGCTTGTTCCTCGCCAGCGCCATCACACTCTCCATGAGCTCCGCGTCGTTGCCTCCCGCGTCCGTGAAGCAAAAGATGTTCGAGTAATCCGGCGTGTGGGTTAAGGCAAGCTCAAGCCCGTGCCAGAACTTCTCCTCGAGACAACAGCAGCCTCCGTAAGCCTCTAAACTGTCCAACTTTTCCAGGAACTCGTTCGGATCCGATGTTTGGGTGACCGGACCCCAATCTGCGGGAGTTTGCGGGGGGGGGGGGGGGGTTTTAATCGGTTTTTGCGTGTATGTATGTTTTTCTTCTTTTTCTTCTTCTTTTCTTTTCTTTACGTTTTATGTAAAAAGTTGAGGACAGATCCTCTCTCCAAACCTAGAAAAATACCCCTAATCCTAAAAAAGAATCCAAACTCCCCTATCCCAAAAATATATATATCTTAAAAAAAAAAAAAATCCTGACTACCCGAACTTCAAAAAAGAAAAAAAAAGTCCCCAATCCTAAAAGGACAATAAACTAACTCCCCCATTCCTAAAAGGAAAAAAAATCCAGTCGTGCAAAAAAATTAATCCTAACCCCATGCCTAAAACAAAACCCCAATTATAAAAAAAGAGAAAATCCTAATTACCCAAAGTCCCTAATCCTAAAAAAGAATGTCAGACCCAAATTCTAAAAAAAGGAAAAACCCTAACCCTTGTCCTAAAAAAGAATACATCCAAACTCGCTAATCCTTAAAAAAAGATAAATAAAAAAATAAAGAAAAAAAAGAATAATCGCCTTGAAATAAATTACTAATTCCTAATTCTAATAAAATCCCCAAATCTCACAATCCTAAAAAAGAAAAAAAAAGAAAAAAACATCACAGTCCAAAAACGACCCCCCCAAAAAAGACCGAACTCCCCATTACTAAATGAAGAAAAAAATCCTAATTCCCCAAAGTCCCCAATCCGAAAAAAAAAGAAATCCAGACCCAAATCCTAAAAACGATTATAAATCACTAATCCCTAATCCTAATAAAAATCTCACAATCCTAGAAAAGGAATTCCACCACAATCCTACTTCTCCCCCCCCCCCCCCCCCAAAAAAAAATCTCAATTCTAAAAAAAAAAAGATTCCGAACGCCCCATTTCTAATAACAATAATATTAATAATAATAATAATAATAATAATAATAATAATAATAATAATAATAATAATAATAATAATAATAATAATAATAATAATAATAATAGCAATAATAATAAAAGATAGAATAAATCCAAAACTCCTCAATCCTAAAAATAACCCTCAAAAAAAAAAAAATCCAACCTCACAACCCCCCCAAAACAAACAAACAAATCCCCCCCACCCCCCACCCCCAACCCACCTGGATCTCCATACGGCACCAGAATCATCAGTTCCGGCTTGAGTTTCTCGACGATCATCTTGGCCTCCTCCTTGACCGCCTGAATCTCGAAGGTCATGGAGCCGGTCGTGTCAATGATGATGGACAAGGCCGAGCCGGGGTAGAGGTCGAGGAGGTGGCGGAAGTGGTCGTCGCTGGTCGCCGTCCGGAGGGTGGACAGGTAGTGGGTGCTGGCCTGGGGGAGGGGAGGGAGGGGGGGGGGAGGGAAGGGAGGGGGGGGGAGGTGGGGGTGGGGGGGTGAGAAGATGAGTTGGGTGTGAGTTTAATTTTATTTTTTATTTTTTCTGTTTATTGTTTTATTTTTTATCTATTTATTTATTTATTTATTTGTTTATTATTGTTATTATTATCATTATTATTATTATTATCATTATTATTTTTATCATCATTATTATCAT
>NW_027217798.1:10000-13727 GCF_042767895.1 Penaeus vannamei | reverse complement strand
TATATATAATATATATATATATATATATATATATATATATATATATATATATATATATATATATATATATATATATATATATATATATATATATATATATATATATATATATATATATATATATATATATATATATATATATATATATATATATATATATATATATATATATATATATATATATATATATATATATATATATATATATATATATATATATATATATATATATATATATATATATATATATATATATATATATATATATATATATATATATATATATATATATATATATATATATATATATATATATATATATATATATATATATATATATATATATATATATATATATATATATATATATATATATATATATATATATATATATATATATATATATATATATATATATATATATATATATATATATATATATATATATATATATATATATATATATATATATATATATATATATATATATATATATATATATATATATATATATATATATATATATATATATATATATATATATATATATATATATATATATATATATATATATATATATATATATATATATATATATATATATATATATATATATATATATATATATATATATATATATATATATATATATATATATATATATATATATATATATATATATATATATTATATATATATATATATATATATATATATATATATATATATATATATATATATATATATATATATATATATATATATATATATATATATATATATATATATATATATATATATATATATATATATATATATATATATATATATATATATATATATATATATATATATATATATATATATATATATATATATATATATATATATATATATATATATATATATATATATATATATATATATATATATATATATATATATATATATATATATATATATATATATATATATATATATATATATATATATATATATATATATATATATATATATATATATATATATATATATATATATATAATATATATATATATATATATATATATATATATATATATATATATATATATATATATATATATATATATATATATATATATATATATATATATATATATATATATATATATATATATATATATATATATATATATATATATATATATATATATATATATATATATATATATATATATATATATATATATATATATATATATATATATATATATATATATATATATATATATATATATATATATATATATATATATATATATATATATATATATATATATATATATATATATATATATATATATATATATATATATATATATATATATATATATATATATATATATATATATATATATATATATATATATATATATATATATATATATATATATATATATATATATATATATATATATATATATATATATATATATATATATATATATATATATATATATATATATATATATATATATATATATATATATATATATATATATATATATATATATATATATATATATATATATATATATATATATATATATATATATATATATATATATATATATATATATATATATATATATATATATATATATATATATATATATATATATATATATATATATATATATATATATATATATATATATATATATATATATATATATATATATATATATATATATATATATATATATATATATATATATATATATATATATATATATATATATATATATATATATATATATATATATATATATATATATATATATATATATATATATATATATATATATATATATATATATATATATATATATATATATATATATATATATATATATATATATATATATATATATATATATATATATATATATATATATATATATATATATATATATATATATATATATATATATATATATATATATATATATATATATATATATATATATATATATATATATATATATATATATATATATATATATATATATATATATATATATATATATATATATATATATATATATATATATATATATATATATATATATATATATATATATATATATATATATATATATATATATATATATATATATATATATATATATATATATATATATATATATATATATATATATATATATATATATATATATATATATATATATATATATATATATATATATATATATATATATATATATATATATATATATATATATATATATATATATATATATATATATATATATATATATATATATATATATATATATATATATATATATATATATATATATATATATATATATATATATATATATATATATATATATATATATATATATATATATATATATATATATATATATATATATATATATATATATATATATATATATATATATATATATATATATATATATATATATATATATATATATATATATATATATATATATATATATATATATATATATATATATATATATATATATATATATATATATATATATATATATATATATATATATATATATATATATATATATATATATATATATATATATATATATATATATATATATATATATATATATATATATATATATATATATATATATATATATATATATATATATATATATATATATATATATATATATATATATATATATATATATATATATATATATATATATATATATATATATATATATATATATATATATATATATATATATATATATATATATATATATATATATATATATATATATATATATATATATATATATATATATATATATATATATATATATATATATATATATATATATATATATATATATATATATATATATATATATATATATATATATATATATATATATATATATATATATATATATATATATATATATATATATATATATATATATATATATATATATATATATATATATATATATATATATATATATATATATATATATATATATATATATATATATATATATATATATATATATATATATATATATATATATATATATATATATATATATATATATATATATATATATATATATATATATATATATATATATATATATATATATATATATATATATATATATATATATATATATATATATATTTATATATATATATCTCTATGTATATATAAATATATCTACATATATATATATATATATATATATATATATATATATATATATATATATATATATATATATATATATATATATATATATATATATATATATATATATATAGATAGATAGATAGATAGATAGATAGATAGATAGATACATATGTATATATATATATATATATATATATATATATATATATATATATATATATATATATATATATATATATATATATATATATATATATATATATATATATATATATATATATATATATATATATATACGTATATATATATATATATATATATATATATATATATATATATATATATATATATATATATATATATATATATATATATATATATATATATATATATATATATATATATATATATATATATATATATATATATATATATATATATATATATATATATATATATATATATATATATATATATATATATATATATATA
>NW_027217798.1:0-5000 GCF_042767895.1 Penaeus vannamei | reverse complement strand
TGGTTAAATTTGAGCCTAACCTAACCTAACCTAACCTAACCTAACCTAACCTAACCAACGTAACCTAACCTAACCTCCCCAAATTGCAGGTACTGTAACCTATCGTGGATTAGAGTGATTTACGATCAAGTTTATGTGAGAAAACGAAATTTGGAGTCTCCTGGTTAAATTTGAGCCTAACCTAACCTAACCTAACCTAACCTAACCTAACCTAACCAACGTAACCTAACCTAACCTCCCCAAATTGCAGGTACTGTAACCTATCGTGGATTAGAGTGATTTACGATCAAGTTGATGTGAGAAAACGAAATTTGGAGTCTCCTGGTTAAATTTGAGCCTAACCTAACCTAACCTAACCTAATCTAACCTAACCTAACCTAACCAACGTAACCTAACCTAACCTCCCCAAATTGCAGGTACTGTAACCTATCGTGGATTAGAGTGATTTACGATCAATTTTATGTGAGAAAACGAAATTTGGAGTCTCCTGGTTAAATTTGAGCCTAACCTAACCTAACCTAACCTTACCTAACCTAACCAACGTAACCTAACCTAACCTCCCCAAATTGCAGGTACTGTAACCTATCGTGGATTAGAGTGATTTCCGATCAATTTTATGTGAGAAAACGAAATTTGGAGTCTCCTGGTTAAATTTGAGCCTAACCTAACCTAACCTAACCTAACCTAACCAACGTAACCTAACCTAACCTCCCCAAATTGCAGGTACTGTAACCTATCGTGGATTAGAGTGATTTACGATCAAGTTTATGTGAGAAAACGAAATTTGGAGTCTCCTGGTTAAATTTGAGCCTAACCTAACCTAACCTAACCTAACCTAACCTAACCTAACCAACGTAACCTAACCTAACCTCCCCAAATTACAGGTACTGTAACCTATCGTGGATTAGAGTGATTTACGATCAAGTTTATGTGAGAAAACGAAATTTGGAGTCTCCTGGTTAAATTTGAGCCTAACCTAACCTAACCTAACCTAACCTAACCTAACCAACGTAACCTAACCTAACCTCCCAAAATTGCAGGTACTGTAACCTATCGTGGATTAGAGTGATTTACGATCAATTTTATGTGAGAAAACGAAATTTGGAGTCTCCTGGTTAAATTTGAGCCTAACCTAACCTAACCTAACCTAACCTAACCTAACCTAACCTAACCAACGTAACCTAACCTAACCTCCCCAAATTGCAGGTACTGTAACCTATCGTGGATTACAGTGATTTACGATCAAGTTTATGTGAGAAAACGAAATTTGGAGTCTCCTGGTTAAATTTGAGCCTAACCTAACCTAACCTAACCTAACCTAACCTAACCTAACCAACGTAATCTAACCTAACCTCCCCAAATTGCAGGTACTGTAACCTATCGTGGATTAGAGTGTTTTACGATCAAGTTTATGTGAGAAAACGAAATTTGGAGTCTCCTGGTTAAATTTGAGCCTAACCTAACCTACCTTAACCTAACTTAACCTAACCTAACCTAACCAACGCAACCTAACCTAACCTCCCCAAATTACAGGTACTGTAACCTATCGTGGATTAGAGTGATTTACGATCAAGTTTATGTGAGAAAACGAAATTTGGAGTCTCCTGGTTAAATTTGAGCCTAACCTAACCTAACCTAACCTAACCTAACCTAACCTAACCTAACCAACGTAACCTAACCTAACCTCCCCAAATTGCAGGTACTGTAACCTATCGTGGATTAGAGTGATTTACGATCAATTTTATGAGAGAAAACGAAATTTGGAGTCTCCTAGTTAAATTTGAGCCTAACCTAACCTAACCTAACCTAACCTAACCTAACCTAACCAACGTAACCTAACCTAACCTCCCCAAATTGCAGGTACCGTAACCTATCGTGGATTAGAGTGATTTACGATCAAGTTTATGTGAGAAAACGAAATTTGGAGTCTCCTGGTTAAATTTGAACCTAACCTAACCTAACCTAACCTAACCTAACCTAACCTAACCTAACCAACGTAACCTAACCTAACCTCCCCAAATTGCAGGTACTGTAACCTATCGTGGATTAGAGTGATTTACGATCAAGTTTATGTGAGAAAACGAAATTTGGAATCTCCTGGTTAAATTTGATCCTAACCTAACCTAACCTAACCTAACCTAACCTAACCTAACCTAACCTAACCAACGTAACCTAACCTAACCTCCCCAAATTGCAGGTACTATAACCTATCGTGGATTAGAGTGATTTACGATCAAGTTTATGTGAGAAAACGAAATTTGGAGTCTCCTGGTTAAATTTGAGCCTAACCTAACCTAACCTAACCTAACCTAACCTAACCTAACCAACGTAACCTAACCTAACCTCCCCAAATTGCAGGTACTGTAACCTATCGTGGATTAGAGTGATTTACGATCAAGTTTATATGAGAAAACGAAATTTGGAGTCTCCTGGTTAAATTAAGCCTAACCTAACCTAACCTAACCTAACCTAACCTAACCAACGTAACCTAACCTAACCTCCCGAAATTGCAGGTACTGTAACCTATCGTGGGTTAGAGTGATTTACGATCAAGTTTATGTGAGAAAACGAAATTTGGAGTCTCCTGGTTAAATTTGAGCCTAACCTAACCTAACCTATCCTAACCTAACCTAACCAACGTACCCTAACCTAACCTCCCCAAATTGCAGGTACTGTAACCTATCGTGGATTAGAGTGATTTACGATCAAGTTTATGTGAGAAAACGAAATTTGGAGTCTCCTGGTTAAATTTGAGCCTAACCTAACCTAACCTAACCTAACCTAACCAACGTAACCAAACCTAACCTCCCCAAATTGCAGGTACTGTAACCTATCGTGGATTAGAGTTATTTAAGATCAAGTTTATGTGAGAAAACGAAATTTGGAGTCTCCTGGTTAAATTTGGGACTAACCTAACCTAACCTAACCTAACCTAACCTAACCTAACCTAACCAACGTAACCTAACCTAACCTCCCCAAATTGCAGGTACTATAACCTATCGTGGATTAGAGTGATTTACGATCAAGTTTATGTGAGAAAACGAAATTTGGAGTCTCCTGGTTAAATTTGAGCCTAACCTAACCTAACATAACCTAACCTAACCTAACCAACGTAACATAACCTAACCTCCCCAAATTGCAGGTACTGTAACCTATCGTGGATTAGAGTGATTTACGATCAAGTTTATGTGAGAAAACGAAATTTGGAGTCTCCTGGTTAAATTTCAGCCTAACCTAACCTAACCTAACCTAACCAACGTAACCTAACCTAACCTCCCCAAATTGCAGGTACTGTAACCTATTGTGGATTAGAGTGATTTACGATCAAGTTTATGTGAGAAAACGAAATTTCGAGTCTCCTGGTTAAATTTGAGCCTAACCTAACCTAACCTAACCTAACCTAACCTAACCAACGTAACCTAACCTAACCTCCCCAAATTGCAGGTACTGTAACCTATCGTGGATTAGAGTGATTTACGATCATGTTTATGTGAGAAAAATAATTTGGAGTCTCCTGGTTAAATTTGAGCCTAACCTAACCTAACCTAACCTAACCTAACCAACGTAACCTAACCTAACCTCCCCAAATTGCAGGTACTGTAACCTATCGTGGATTAGAGTGATTTACGATCAAGTTTATGTGAGGAAACGAAATTTGGAGTCTCCTGGTTAAATTTGAGCCTAACCTAACCTAACCTAACCTAACCTAACCTAACCAACGTAACCTAACCTAACCTCCCGAAATTGCAGGTACTGTAACCTATCGTGGGTTAGAGTGATTTACGATCAAGTTTATGTGAGAAAACGAAATTTGGAGTCTCCTGGTTAAATTTGAGCCTAACCTAACCTAACCTATCCTAACCTAACCTAACCAACGTACCCTAACCTAACCTCCCCAAATTGCAGGTACTGTAACCTATAGTGGATTAGAGTGATTTACGATCAAGTTTATGTGAGAAAACGAAATTTGGAGTCTCCTGGTTAAATTTGAGCCTAACCTAACCTAACCTAACCTAACCTAACCTAACCTAACCAACGTAACCTAAACTAACCTCCCCAAATTGCAGGTACTGTAACCTATCGTGGATTAGAGTGATTTACGATCAAGTTTATGTGAGAAAACGAAATTTGGAGTCTCCTGGTTAAATTTGAACCTAACCTAACCTAACCTAACCTAACCTAACCTAACCAACGTAACCTAACCTAACCTCCCCAAATTGCAGGTACTGTAACCTATCGTGGATTAGAGTGATTTACGATCAAGTTTATGTGAGAAAACGAAATTTGGAGTCTCCTGGTTAAATTTGAGCCTAACCTAACTTAACCTAACTTAACCTAACCTAACCAACGTAACCTAACCTAACCTCCCCAAATTGCAGGTACTGTAACCTATCGTGGATTAGAGTGATTTACGATCAAGTTTATGTGAGAAAACGAAATTTGGAGTCTAATGGTTAAATTTGAGCCTAACCTAACCTAACCTAACCTAACCTAACCTATCCAACGTAACCTAACCTAACCTCCCCAAATTGCAGGTACTGTAACCTATCGTGGATTAGAGTGATTTACGATCAAGTTTATGTGAGAAAACGAAATTTGGAGTCTCCTGGTTAAATTTGAGCCTAACCTAACCTAACCTAACCTAACCTAACCTAACCTAACGTAACCTAACCTAACCTCCCCAAATTGCAGGTCCTGTAACCTATCGTGGATTAGAGTGATTTACGATCAAGTTTATGTGAGAAAACGAAATTTGGAGTCTCCTGGTTAAATTTGAGCCTAACCTAACCTAACCTAACCTAACCAACGTAAGCTAACCTAACCTCCCCAAATTGCAGGTACTGTAACCTATCGTGGATTAGAGTGATTTACGATCAAGTTTATGTGAGAAAACGAAATTTGGAGTCTCCTGGTTAAATTTGAGCCTAACCTAACCTAACCTAACCTAACCTAACCTAACCAACGTAACCTAACCTAACCTCCCCAAATTGCAGGTACTG
>NW_027217797.1:12500-13723 GCF_042767895.1 Penaeus vannamei | reverse complement strand
TCTTTCTTTTTGTATCACTCTTATCATCCTATCTTTATATTGTCTCTTCTTCCCATTCATTTGTTGTTGTTGTTGTTGATGGTGTTGCTGTTGTTGCTACTAATGTATCTGGATGTTGTTTTTGTTGTTGTTTCTGCTATTGATTTTGTTGTTGTTGTTTATGTTGTTGTAGCCGTTGGTAGTTTTTGCTTTTGTTATTTGCTTTTGTTGTTGTCCTTGTTGTTTTTGTTAACGTTATTGTTGTTGTTTGTTTTGTTGTCGATGTTGTTATTGCCGTTTTTGTGTTTGTTATTGCTGATGCTATTGTTATTGTTGTCGTTATTGTTGTTATTGGTGTCTTTGTTGTTTTGATTGTTGTTACAACAGCTGTTCACGACCTTTTTTCTTTCTATTTTGTTTTTTTCTGCATTTCTTTGTCTCCTCTCCCATTCCTTCTCCCTTTTCCTTGTCCATTTTTATCGCATTGCTTATATTCTCCTTCCCTTCCTTCTTTTCCTGTCCTGCTTCACCCTCCTATCTCCCTTTCTTCTCTCCTATCTCCTTTTCCTTTCTTTCCTTTTCTTCTTCTCGTTTCTCGTCTCTCTTTTTTCTCCTTCCTCCTTCCCCATCTACCTTTTCTTTTCCTCTGTCGCCGTTTCTCTTTCCTTTCGTCGTTCTGTATTTTCTATCCTTCCTTATCCCTCTCCTCTCTTCTCTTTCTCCTGTTCCCTCTCCTTGTCATTTCTTATCCCTTTCCTATTGCCCTTCTCACTCCCTTTCTTACTCTTTTACCTACTCCTTTCTTACTCCCTTTCCTCCTGCCCTTCCTATGCCCTTTCCTACTCCCTTCCTACTCCCTTTCTTACTCTCTTTCTTACTCCCTTTGTTACTCTTTTTCCTACTCCCTTTCCTACTCTCTTCCTACTCCCTTTCTTACTCTTTTTCCTACTCCCTTTAATACTCCCTTTCCTACACCCTTTCTTACTCTTTTTCCCACTCCCTTTCCTATTCCCTTTCTTACTCTTTTTCCTACTCATTTTCTTACTCTTTTTCCTACTCCCTTCCTACTCCCTTTCCTCCTGTCCTTCCTATGCCCTTTCCTACTTCCTTCCTATTCCCTCTCCTCCTGCCCTTCCTATGCCCTTTCCTACTCCCTTCCTACTCCCTTTCTTACTCTCTTTCGTACTCCCTTTCCTACTCCCTTCCTACTCCCTTTCTTACTCTTTTTCCTACTCCCTTTAATA
>NW_027217797.1:0-2500 GCF_042767895.1 Penaeus vannamei | reverse complement strand
TGGAGAAAATTATAAATAAATTAAACGGGAAGAAAATTACAAAAGGCAAAATCGATAAACAAGCGAATAACAGAATGATAGATAAGAAAACCAGGAAAATAACATTCCAAATAGAAAACAAAAAATGTCAAGCAAAGAGATGCTAACAAACGAAGAAGGAAAAAAAGCGAATAACAGACACGTTCAAAATAAAACAAAAAACAAAGGAAAAAAACTAGACACGTATAAAACAAAAAAAAAGGAAAAAAGAATAACAGACACGTTTAAAACAAAAAAGAAAGGGAAAAAAAACAGACACGTTCAAAACAAAACAAAAAAGAAATAAAAACAAACAGACACGTATAAAACAAAAAAAGAAATACAAATAAATAATAAATATTGAAGGAAATAAGGACTCAAGTTCGGA
This sequence comes from Penaeus vannamei, assembly GCF_042767895.1. Taxonomy (NCBI): domain Eukaryota; kingdom Metazoa; phylum Arthropoda; class Malacostraca; order Decapoda; family Penaeidae; genus Penaeus; species Penaeus vannamei. Next base: position 2,094 of record NW_027217797.1, on the reverse strand, counting down.
AAGAAAATCAACAACGAAAGTAATGAGGAAAAGATACTGTCATAAAGGCTTTATCGAGAGGAAGATTCACTTCGTCAAACCACAACTTCGTCTGAGTCAGCGTGTGGGCCGTGTGTGGCGAGGGGGAAGGGGGCGAGGGGAAGGGTGAGGGGAGGGCGAGGGAAGGGAAGGGGAGAGGGGAGATGAAGAAGGGAAGAGGGGGAAGGGGAGGAGAAGGGGAGAAGGGAAGGGGAGAAGGGAGATGAAGAAGGGAAGAGGGGCAAGGGGAGGAGAAGGAGAAGGGAGATGAAGAAGGGAAGAGGGGGAAGGGGAGGAGAAGGGAAGGGGGGAAGGGAGATGAAGAAGGGAAATAGGGGGAGGGCGAGGGCGAAGGGAGAAGGGGATAAGGGAGATGAAGAAGGAAAGAGGGGAAGAGGGGAAAGAGACGGGAAGGGGAGGAGAAGGGGAGAGGGGATGAGGAAAAAGAAAAAGTGGGAAGGGAAGGAAGAAGGAAAGAGGGGAAAGAGACGGGAAGGGGAGGGCGAGGGGGAAGGGGAGAAGGGAGATGAAGAGGGAAAGAGGGAAAGGGAGGAGCGAGAGGAAGAAGGAAAAAGAAAAGGTGGGAAGGGAAGGAGGGAGAAGAAGGAGAGAAGGGATGAGGAAAATGAAGAAGGGAAGAGGGGAGAGTCGGGTTAGAGTGTGTGTGCTAGTGTGGCGAGGGGATGGGAAGATGGAGGAATATGGAAGAAAGAGAAGAGAAGGGAGGAGGGAGAGGAAAAAGGAAAGGTGGAAAGGGATAGAGGGGAAAGAAGAAGGAGAGGGAAGGGGGAAAGGGTGGAGGGAGATGAAGAAGGAAAGAGGGGAGAGTGGGGAAGGGGAGGAGGAAGAGGAAGAAGGAATAACAAAAGGTAGGGAGGAGGGAGAAGAAGAAGGGAAGGAAAATAAGCGGGGAGAGTTAGGAAGGGAAGGAGTGAGATGAAAGAGGAAAGGGGAAAGGGAAGAGAGGGAGAGAACACGGAGAAAAGATATGAGAGGGTAAAGAAATAGGAAAATTAAAAATGAAGAGGAAGAATAGGGTAAAGAGAGGGGAGAAAAAAACGAAAAAAAGGGAGAAGTAAAAAAAAAAAAGAAGACGGGAGAGAAAAAGAAGAAAGAGAGAGGAAGAGAAAAAGAGAAAAAAAAGAGGACGAAGCTATGGAGAGAGAAAAATGAAGAGAGGAAAGCAATGCGAACATGATGAAGATACAGCTGTGGGGAGGGGGGGGGGTGCACGGCCAGGGGGGAGTGAGGGGAGGTGTGTTGCCGGGTGACTGTTGAGGCCACCGGTTCCATTTCCAGCTTTACAAGGAGTTTTGTCCTCAATCTCCCCTCTCAAACAGAATCGAGAGTTAATCCTTTATCCTCTGATTGTGTAACTTCACCATATCGTTCCAGATTGTAGATGGATTGTTGTGATCCTTATGCAGAGGAAGGGAGAGCAAGAGCATCTCTTAATCTTGTTTATGTCAGGTTATTGTGCGTGTCGGTGTGTATGTGAGAGAGAGAGAAAGGGAATGTTTGTGTGTGTGTGTGTGAATGTGTATTTGTGTAGGTAGGCGTGCGTGTGTGTTTCTTTCTTTCATTCTTCCTTTCTTTGCCTCTGCTTTCCTTTTTTCTCACTTTATGCGTTTCGTGAAGTGGTAAGTCGTATTATTATGGCCTGACATGAATATCTGTCTCTGCTTCCTATCTCTCTCTAGTAAACTTCACATGAGTGTCACGTGTCCTGATGCAAGATGAGTGCCTCGGAGCCTCGACCAATCACAGGCAGTTGCGTCATAGCGGTGCGTGGCTATTGGCCGACAATGACGAAATGCAGAATGACGGTCTCATACTATAGCGCGTGAGTTTTTGTCACCGCCCTGTGGTGGGTGTGTCCGAGGATGTTATTAACGAACAATTAATCAATAAATGCGTTACGTACCGACAGTAACGTCTGATGAAACTTTCTTCCAGACGAATCCGCCGACGTCTGGTATTGATCGGTTACCGGCCGGCTTATGGGAGTGCCGGAGGGGGTAAGCCGAGCCGGGGGGAGGAAAAGGGGGGGCACCTATATAAGCGGAGGTCGGGTGG
>NW_027217796.1:2500-10000 GCF_042767895.1 Penaeus vannamei | reverse complement strand
GAGAGAGAGAGAGAGAGAGAGAGAGAGAGAGAGAGAGAGAGATAGAGAAGAGGAGAGAGAGAGAGAGAAGGAAGGGGAGGATAGAGAAAGAGAGAGAGAGAAAGGATGGTAGGGAGGGGAAGGAGAGAGGAGGAAGGAAGGGAGACAGAGAGAGAAAAGGAAGAAGGGAGGGAGACAGAGAGAGAAAGAGAGAAGGAGGAAGGGAGGGAGAGACAAAAGAACGAGAATAGAAGGAGGGAGGGAGGGGAAACAAGGAAGGAGGAGTAGAAAAGAGAAATAGAGAGAGATAAACAAAAATGGAGGAGGGAAGAGACAAAAAGGAAGATCGGGCAGAGAAGGAAAGAGAGAGACAAGAGACAGATAAAGATAGCGAAAGTGACAAAGAGAAAGAGGAGAGGATCAAAAACAGAAACAGAGAGAGAGACAGAGACAGAGATGGGTAGATAGACAGCGGGAGAGAATGAAAGAGAGAGAGAGAGAAAGAAAGAAAGAAACATGCAACGAGAGACAGAAGAGAGAGAGGGATTCAGCGAAAGAGAGAAAGAAAACAAAAAAAAAACACACAAACAAACAAACGAACAGATAGACAGAAATAGACAGATAAACAGCCAGCGAGAGAGAGAGAGAGAGAGCGAGAGCGAGAAGGGCGGTAATGTCATCCTTTCGCACAGAGTGGAGTGTGCAAGGATTTAAAGAGGATGTTGCAGAGCGTGGCTTCGGAGAGATAGATGGAGGGCGCCATGCGTGGTGGCTGGGAGGCTCGGCATTTTGGCTTCTTCTGCGCTTTCTTTTCTTCGGGTTTTTGTCTTCTTCGTTTGTTTTCTTCTTCTTCGTTTTCTCTTTCTTCTTCGTTTTTTTCTTCTTCGTTTTCTTTCTTCTTCGTTTTCTTCTTCGTTTTTTTCTTATTCGTTTTCTTTTTCTTCTTCTTCGTTTTTTTTCTTATTCGTTTGCTTTCTTATTCGTTTCTTCTTTCTTCTTCTTTCTTTGTCTTCATTTTTCCTCGCCTTTTTTCTTCTTCTTTTTCTTCTTCTTTTTCTTCTTCATTTTCCTTCTTCTTTTTCTTTTTTCTTCTTTTTTTTAAAGTGGGTTGATGGTGTTTCTCTTTTTTTTTGGGGGGGGAGGGTATTTTTTTTATCTTCGTTGTATTTTTTCTTTCTCCCTCGTTCTTTTTTTTCTATTTTTCTTCTTCTTCTCCTTATCGTTATCCACACCTTCATCACCATCACCAGTTATCCTCACCATCATCATCATCATCACCATCACATCAACATTTTATTTTATTTACCGAGTCCTGATTAATGACGGGGACGTTAATCGAGGCTAGGTGTGACCCGTATCTTATGCAGTCGCCGCGTCCTGATTAATGGAAGGGAGGGTATTGATAATGGGTGAATGGAGCTGTAATTTTTTGTGTTTTCTGTTTTTTCTGCTTTTTCTTCTTCTTTCTTCTTCTTTTTCTTTTTTTTAGGAAAAGGAGATAAAAGGAGGAAGCGGAGGGGAAGAGGGAGGTCTCTAGTTATTAGGATACGGGTTCTTATTGGAGGAAAAGAGAGGGGAGAGAGGGAGAAACAGAAACAGAGAGAGAGACAGATAGACAGACAGAAAGAGAGGGAAAAAAGATAGACAAATAGAGAAAGACACAGAGTGAAGAGAGAGACAGACGGACAGAGAGAAAAAAGACAGATAGAGAGAGAGAGAGAGTGGCAGAAGAGAGAGAGACAGACAGACAGACAGAGAGAGAGAGAGAGAGAGAGATAGAGAGAGAGAGAGAGTGGCAGAAGAGAGAGAGACAGACAGACAGACAGAGAAAGACAGAAGAGACATAGAGACAGAGACAGAGAAAGAGAGATGGATGGACAGACAGAAACAGACACACAGAGAACGTACAAACACATTAATTTCCGACGCCTCCCACATGGCCTATATCCGTCCATTTTATTATCCATAAATTCATTTTCTTTTCGTCATCCATAAACAAGATCAGTCGGATATACGTTATGACAGAATCCATTAGAAATAAACATGGGTTGTTAATTCCCAATTATTACCAGTTGATCCGGATGTCTATGAACGTAACGAACGTCTCACGTGACTATTTTTTCAGCATTTACTTCAAGTAAGAATAAGTCCGTAGTCCAAGAGAGTTACGATTAAGTTGGCAATCCTGAATGGTATGCGATTATGTTGGTAATCTTGTATTGACAAAATAAAGTAATAAATCAAGGTACCACATAAAAAATATATATATATACCAGCTGATCCTGATGTCTATGAACGTAACGAATGCCTCACGTGACTATTCTTTAAGCATTTACCTTAAGTAAGAATAAGTTCGTAGTCCCAGGGAATTGCTACTGAGTTGCAATACTGAATATTTTGCGATGTTGGTGCTCCTGTATTGACAGAATACAGTAATAAATCGAGTGAATTGTGGTAATTTATAGTAACACTTAAAAAATATACCAGCTGATCCTGATGTCTATGAACGTAACGTATGTCTCACGTGACTATTTTTTTAAGCATTTACCTCAAGTAAGAATAAGATCGTAGTCCCAGAGTGTTACGATTAAGTTGGCAATCCTGAATGGTGAGCGATTTGTGGTTATTTATAGGTACCACTTAAAAAATATATATATCGGCTGATCCCGATGTCTATGAAAGTAACGAACGTCTCACGTGACTATTCTTTAAGCATTTACCTTAAGTAAAAATAGGTTCGTAGTCCCAGGGAATTACGATTAAGTTGGCAATACTGAATAGTTTGCGATTATGTTGGTACTCGTATTGACAGAATACAGTAATAAATCGAGTGATTTGTGATAATTTATAGTAACACTTAAAAATATATATATACCAGAGGATCCTGATGCCTATGAACGTACCGTGACTATTTTTCTGTATTTACCTCAAGTAAGAATAAGTTCGTAGTCCCAAGGAATTATGATGATGTTGGCAATGCTGAATAGTTTGTGAATATGTTGGTACTCTTGTATTGACAAAATACAGTAATAAATTGAGTGATTTGTAGTAATTTATAGGTACCCACTTTAAAAAATATACGACGTACAGGTGACAATAGAAGCATAGATGATATATCTGAATAAATTCTGGAATATTAGTTTTGACTCAGGATAAGATAGATAGAGAAAGAGAGAGAGAGGTGCAGAGGGAGAGAGAAAAGGAGCAAGAGATATAGAGGCAGACAGAGAGAAAGAGTGCGAGAGAAACAGACAGTGGCAGAGGGAGAGAGAGGGAGGAGAGAAAGAGAAAGAGGGACAAACATACAGACAGGCAGAAACAGAGCGAGAAGAAGAGAGAGAAAGAAAGGCAGATAGAGACAGAGAGAGAAACAGACAGAGAGAGAGAGAGAGAAACAGACACAGAGAGAGAGAGAGAGAGAAACAGACACAGAGAGAGAGAGAGAGAGAGAGAGAGAGAGACAGACAGACAGACAGACAGACAGACAGACAGATAGAAGAGAGAGAGAGACAGATAGAGAAAGAGAGAAGCAGACAGACAGAAAGAGAGAGAGAGAGAGAGAGATGGAGAAAGCGAGACAGATAAAGAAAGAGAAAGAGAAAATAAACCAATAAAAACAAATAAATCAAAACAAAAAAACAACGAGACCAAACAACCACACCCGACCAACCGACAACACCCGAACATCAAAATGCGCGCGAACGAGAATCACACCAACGGCATTCTACATTGCATCGACCTGCATAAGCAATCACGATGCAGCCATTAGACAAGTTACAAAGAGAGAGATTTTGCAACGACCCAAAACCATGCGTTTGACTGATGGCCTTTGATAATTAAATTGAAAATCCGGGTTTTCTTGTGCATATTAAATGAAGGCGTTTGTAGGACAGTGTGAGAATGGAAGAGGAAAATGAAAGAGAGAGAGAGGGAGGGGGGAATAAATGAGGTGGATAAGAGAGAGAGAGAGGGAATAAAAGGGTAAAGAGAGAGAGAGAGAGAATAAAAGGGTGAAAGAGAGGAAGGGAGGGAGGGAGAAAGGTGAGAAGAGAGGGAGTGAGGGAGAGAAGGAGGAAGTGAGAGAGAGGAGGGAGGAAAGAAGAGAGAAGGAGGGAGGGTGGGAGAGAAAGAGAGGAGAGGCGGAGAAGAGGAGGAAAGGAAAGAAAATAAAAGAAAGAGTAGAAGGCAAAGATAAAGGAAAAATAAGACAAAAATGAAGAAAAGGAGAAAAACTACGATAAAGTGAAAGAAGAGAAGAAAATTATAAAAAGAAGAAGGAGAAAGGAAGCAAAAAGAAGGGAAAAAGAAGAAGAAGAGGATAATAAGAATAAGAAGAGCAGAAAAAAGAAGAAGTAGAGGAAAAGAAGAAAGAAGGAAAATGAAGAAAAATAAAAAAAAGAAGCAGAAAAAAATGAGAAGAAAGGACACGAGAAGAAGGATAAGAAGGAGGAGAAGGAGAATGAAGAAGATATAAAAAAAGAAAAAAACACAAAAAAAATTAGAAGAAAGGACATGAGAAGAAGGATAAGAAGGAGGAGGAGAAGATATTTTAAAAAAAGGAAAAAAAAAAGAAGCAGAAAAAAATGGAGAAGAGAGGGACATGAGAAGAAGGATAAGAAGGAGGAGGAGAAGGAGAATGAAGAAGATAATCATTTCTTCTTCCCAGGTAGAGAGAAAGAATTACGATGACGTCAAGAGATTAGATCCAGAAGATTCATTCTCGCGTCTCTCCCTTCTCCTCTCTTTCGTCCCCTTCCCCTGCTTGTCCTGTTTTCTTTTCGTTTCTCTTTCTCCTCTCTTTCGGTCTCATTTTTTTTTCTCTTTTTTTCTTTTTTGTTTTTCTTTCTCCTCTCTTTCGTTTCCCTTTCTTGCTTGTTCTGTTTGTTTGTTTTCTTTTCGTTTCTCTTTCTCCTCTCTTTCGATCCCTTTTCGTGTTTTTTGTTTTCTAATTTATACGTATTCTATTTTCGGTTTTCCTTCTCCTCTCTTATGCTCCCTTCCCTTGCTTGTTCTGTTTTCTTTACGTTTCTGTTTCTCCCCTCTTTCGGAACCAATTTCTTTTTGTTTTTGTCTTTTTTTCTCTCTCTTTCTCCTCTCTTTCGTGCCCTTCCCTTGCTTGTTCTTTCTGTTTCCTTTCGTTTCTCTTTCTCCTCTCTTTCGGTCCCAATTTCTTTTTTTCTCTCTCTCTCTCTTTCTCCTCTCTTTCGTTCCCCTTTTTTGCATGTTCTGTTTGTTTGTTTTCTTTTCGTTTCTCTTTCTCCTTTCTTTCGTTCCATTCCCTTTCTGTTCTGTTTTCTTTCGTTTCTCTTTCTCCTTTCTTTCTTTCCCTTTTTCTGGTCGTTCTTTATTCTCTCTCCTCTTTCCTTCCTCTCTCTTTCGTCTTCTTTTTCGTTTTCTCTTTCCTTCTCTCTTCCGTCTCTCTTTTATCCGTCTTTAATGTTTTTTTTTTTCTCTTTTTCTCTCTCTCTTTCGTTCCTTCGATCTATTTCCTTTTCCTTCTTTTTTCACTTTCTTCCTTTTTTTCTTTTTTTCTTTTTTTTCTTTTTTCTTCTCTCTTTCGTTCCTCTCCCTTGCTTTTTATCTCCTATTTTTCTTCTTTTTCTTCTCTTTCGTTCCCTCTTTCTGGTCTACTTTCTTTTCCTTATCTCTTTCGTCCTTTTATTCGTTTTCTTTTTCTTTCTCTCTTTCGTCATTGTTCGATAGTTTTCTTCTTCTTCTTCTTCTCCTTCTCTCTTTCGCTCTTCTTTCATTCTTCTTCATGCTTCTGCTTTTTATTTTTTTTCTCTCTTTCGTTATTCTTTGTCTTTATTTCTCCCTTTTCTCTCTTTCGTTCCTCTTTCCTTTTCCTCCGATATATATTTTCTTTCTTTCTTTCTTTCGTTCTTTCTTTTTTCTTTCTTTTTTCTTTTCTTTTCTTTCTTTCTTTCTTTCTTTTTTCTTTCTTTTTTATTTTTTTTTTCTCTTTCTTTCTTTATTTATTTATTTATTTATTTATTTATTTTATTTATATATTTATTTATTTATTTATTTTCTTTATTTTCTTTTCTTTTGCTACTTCTTCTCTTCCTCCTCCCTCGCGTTTCGCTTTATTTGTTTGTTCATTTTACGTTATTTTTCTCATCTTTACTCTACCTTTTTCTTCATTCTTCCCTTCCTCCTTGCACCATTTTCTATTTTCTTCCAGCTTTCTCTTCTTTATCATCGCTTTCTCTCCCTTCTCTCATTCTTTACACCCTCCCCCTCCCCCCTTTTTCCTCTTCTTCTTCTTCTTTCTTTCTTTCTTTTTTGTTGTTGTTTTTGCTTCTTCTCCTCTCCCCTCATTTATAATTTTTTTCTTGGCTTCTTAGATAATTAATTAACATTTTTGAGGCCAGGAAATGTGGAATTCCTTAATTACATTTACTTTTGTTTTTTATTTTAGATTTTTTTCATCATTTTGGGTGATTATGATCATTATTATCGTTACTATTAAATTGTTAATATTATCATCATTATTGTTATTATCATTATTATTATCATTATCATTATTATTAGTAATGTCAATATTGCTCATATTAACTTATTATTATTATTATTATCATTACTGTCATCATTATCATGATTATTATTATCATTATCCTTATTGTTGTTGTTGTTGTTGTTATTGGTGTTGTTATTATCATCATTACTATTAGCATTATCATTCATCATTGTTATCATTTTCATTATCATTATTATTATCATCATTATAAGTATCTTATTACTATTATCATTTGCAATAGCAGTATTACTATCAATTAACACCAACATCACCATTTTCAAAAGCATGGTTTTGCATTACCATAACTGTCATTATTTTTAAATCTTCTTTACTTTTAATTACATATCACTCAAAATTAACGACTTTTTAAACATAACAGTCAAACTCGTTTACTAAACAATGTCATATTTTCAAAATCAGTAAATAACCATCCCCTGATTCCGTTTTTACTCCTATTTTTAAAATCTTCCACACCAAAAATACCTTTGTAAATATTAAACGAAACTCGAAAAGAAAATAGATAAATCGATACCCCTATAAATCACTTTACGTCCGTCACCCCCATCAACCGTTACGACGCCATATTGCCCCTGTTACCATGGCAACAGTCTTCATGATGACGTCACTCCACCGCGGCACCGTGAGAGAGAGCAAGTAGGTTATAATTACCTGGGGGCAGACACACAGAGAGGGTGCTCATTAAAGTCGTTAACGGTGCTTTAATCTTACTACTTACTTGGGTTAGAGGAGTAATTTGGGGGGATGGGAGGGAGGGGGGGGGGGAAGAAGGTGTTCACATACATGCACGCACTCGCGGGTGCGCACGTACATACACACACACACACAAACTAAGAAAATAAAAGTATATAAACATATATATATATATATATATATATATATATATATATATATATATATATATATATATATGTATGTATATATATATATATATATATATATATATATATATATGTATGTATATATATATATATATATATATA
>NW_027217795.1:12500-13719 GCF_042767895.1 Penaeus vannamei | reverse complement strand
TTCTATATCTAAACTGTTGAGGAATATACGTACACAAATCTATATTATCAGCATTATTATTATTATGATATTTTTAAAATCTAACACATTAATTATTTGAATTTGCATAAGAAACCATTAAAAATATTCTTCCATGAGAAATGCAAATTAATCCACCTCTCCCCACTACTGCCATTTCTCAAACAAATACTGTTACCTTGTTCCTTACAACCTAGGAAAATAAGAATGAAATAATAATAAGTGGCCAAATTAAACTAAACTAAAATACTTAAAAGAAGAAAATTACATATTTATATAATGTAAAAAAAAGAAGGAAGTACTGACACTCATTTTATGTAAGAAAGAAGTTGAATTGTTAACACCTGTTATCATATCTAAAAATGACTGTTCACAGGTGAAAATAATTTGCTGTAGACTTTGCATTCATTATGAGAACACGAAAATCAATCGCATAATTACCGTTCTGTTATTACTAATTCTACAATACTTTTTTTTTTTTTTTTTTGGGGGGGGGGGTAACTTAGCCCTTTTTTGCCTGGTAAGCACCATTGACTTGCAATCAAAACTACATTCCTTGGAATTAAATTGTTTGATGGTATTACATGAAAAATAACTGAATATTACATTACTAAATAATAATAATAATAATAATAATAATAATAATCTATCATAATAATCAAATATAAGGTAGTAAGGAATATTTGTCATATCTATCTTTGAAGGTCACATTAAAAAGGTCAAAAACTAGACTTTCACTCTTTAGCTAAATAAATATTTAGCAAGGATATATTTTACTATTGTAATAATTTCAGTTTAAGATTGTTAACTAATCTTTACTTTCTTCATCATGATCAAATATGACATCATGCTAATAGCTCTATACACATTCCATACAATGAAAGATGTCGACTAATGGAGATTTACATTTCTCAGACATCCTGATATGGTTTCCTGAGTTATTCCCTGGAGATCGAACTAAATGTAGAGTTCTAAAAGTCGTTTCTAAAATCCTATTGGAGAAACAGTGGAATTAATAGTTATTTCCCTACTGGGGGCAAGCCCCCGGACCCACTTTCCTAGGGGTATTTCACCGTACTTGTCAGAAAGACCACAGTATTCTTTACATTTGAGAAGGTTCAAGACAATGAGGTTTGTTTTTTCTCTTAGAAAGAAAACCTTTATATTTCAATTAAAGCACAACCTGTGAGTACCCTACAAT
>NW_027217795.1:0-7500 GCF_042767895.1 Penaeus vannamei | reverse complement strand
AAAACATTCGAAACATCAAAAACAAGAAAAAACATCGTTTTCATGTGGTATTGTGAGTATGGTGAACTTTAGAAAGGGAAATGAAAGGCATCTTTTCCAGCGGTTACGGGAAACTCGACACCTCTTGCGCGACAGAAATCGAGCAGGCGGTAAACATTTATCGAATAGCCAGATGCATTCCTTCTACTTCGGATATTTCATGCATATTCTCACTTATATTGGATATCTATAACACCGCACTACCCACCAAAAGATATCAAAAGCCGTCTTGGATATCATATTCCAAAATACTGTTTACCTGTTGGAAAAATACCCAATACAGTAAAATAGCAAGCCGTCAACCGCGATCATTCCCATTCCCACAGAAATGGGCAGAGCTTAGAGGCCTTTCTCGCTTCTGATTACGAGACAGCTTTTGATGTCGCGCCCGAATCGCGACACCCTAATTGCCACCAGAAAAGATGCCTTAAATGACCACATTCTGAATAATAAAACAACAAAGAACATCAGCTTCTGCAAATAATTTCCTGGCTTGTATGCAAGGTAGCGTAATGGGAAGGGCCGCGGTTGACGGCATGATATTTTACTGTGCTTGTTATTTTTCCGACAGGTACACAGTATTTGGAATATGATATCCAAGATGGCTTTTGATATCTTATGGTGGGTAGTGCGGTATTATATTTATCCAATATAAGTACGAATATGCATGAAATATCCAAAGTAGGAGAGATGCATCTGGCAACTTGATTACCGCCTGCTCGATTCCTGCCACGTGAAAAGTGTCGCGTTTCCCGTAAGCGCTGGAAAAGATGCCTTCTAAAGGCATCTTTTCCAGCGGTTACGGGAAACGCGACACCTCTTGCGCGAGCAGACGGTCAACTTTAATTGAGTTGCTAGATGCAATCCTCCTACTTAAGCATATTCGTACTTATATTGGTTATTTATAACACACACTACCCACCATAAGATATCAAAAGCCATCTTGGATATCATATTCCAAAATACTGTGTACCTGTCGGAAAAATAACTAGTACAGTAAAATAGCAAGCCGTCAACCGCGATCATTCCCATTACGTCACAGAAATGGGCGGAGCTTAGAGACCTGTCTCGCCTCCGATCACGAGATGGCTTTTGGTGAAGCGGCGCGTCTCGCGACACTAAGTGCCACCGGAAAAGATGCCTTAGGTATTTATTTTTAGTTTGCTTTTAAAAGGTGTATTCTTTTGGATTTAGGCAACAATTTAAAAATCGGCCATTTACACGGCCTTAGGACTCGAGGGCAACAAACTGCATTTGAATCGCACGAAAATTACGATAGTTAGGATTACCGAACGGGAATATGGCGTATTATATTTTGGCACTTTGTCAAAGTTTATCTGTCATTTTTCTCTGAATCTAATGATATTATATGAAAAAAAATCTTATTTAGTGTACTTTGCGATGTGATGATTACTAAGTCATTAGGAATTTTAATTTTCAATAGGGATGCTAATCTGTAAAGGTATGTATTTTTTTTGTTTGTTTGTTGTTCAGAAAAGTAGATAGTTTCGTCTGAAAAGTTTAATAAATGTATTTTATCAAAGACATTAATCTAAACCAGATAGAAACCTTTTTTTTTTCTTTTTCTTTTACTTCAATATTGAAGAAATGGGGAACTGTGGATGGCAACATTAATACAAAATCATCCTACTTACATTCCTAGCATGAATGCAACATGGTGGTTCAATTTTGAGAATTTAAAAGCATATGAGTTTAGTACATCGAATTCGAGAACTTACCGAAGTTGTTGAATTTTTCCCATGTTCCACACAGGGGGGGGGGGAGATGGTCACTGGGTGTTTGTAATTTTCGAGGGGGATCATATGTATGTGAACACACGCACATATAGTTTAAAAAATGAATCCTTCTCATTTAGTAGGCCTACATCGACATTCATATCTAAATAATAAAATATATTAGTTATCCCTCTCAAACCTTTAATTGTCAATATTAACAGATTGCAAAGGGAAACAAGTGTAGAGTTGGTGATTAGCCATTTGCACCCATTAACTTTGCTAATAAGTGCATAAAATCATGCAGACGCCTAGGTATGGTGGGATATTTGCGAATTTATGGTACCTAAGACCTGCGGTAACATCTGAACATTATAGTTTTTATTGGGAACGTACAAAACTGAAGCGATAGCTTTATCAACTCAAGACAAAAACTGCGCACACAAACGAGCTCAAAATTCCAAATAGTTTTTATTTCAGAGCAGATATTAATTTGCACTATCATCTTCAAGGTGAAATAATCAGTATATCGCTTATACATCCGAAGTTCAAAAATCCAACAATTAGGTAACCTTCGTATTGAATTGGTCTTCACAATGGTAACGACCAATTTTAAATCAAATCAAATTTACCCATGTTGTAATCAAAGACTATTTACGAAAGATAGGAAAGCATGGCAAAAACCTATGAGCCCCAACGGTTGGCGGATAGTGTAATATCTGAACAATAGATGGCCTTGTATGTGCGATGTGTCGTCTGTTTGTTTACATCTTGAAACGTCATCTTACTTCAAAAGGTAGGAAAGGGATTTCTTTTCTTTTTTTCATGTTTTATGCTTCCTGTTGCTTTAAGTGTAGGCCTGCTTTCATTAATACTTCCATTGATAATGTATTAAAAACCAAATAAATAAGTGTTTTACATAAATGTGTTTTGTATATCCTTGATTTAATGACCAGAATAAAAAAAGAAAAGAAAAAACATGAATAATTTATTAATGCCGAATGATTGAGTTTATTTCATAGATTAGTTTATTTAATAAATTGTAGATTTTTTTTTAATTTAAGTTCATATTCATTGTATTAACACCAAAAATATTTTCTGCAATAGAATTGCATACTTAAACAATAGAATAAGTTTATAATGCATGTAAATAAGCATACGCATGAGATAATTATTAATAAATGTTCTAAAGTCTCATATTAAAAAAAAAGACATTGCAACACCAACTGAAACAAAACCTTTAAACTAAAACAAAAATGTCAAAATCTAAATAAATCTATAGTCCCCCCTATAAACGTTCTCCTTTCTTAGTTACATATCTTTACAATAGATGGCGCTGTATGAAGTTTTGGACCAAATATTTTCTAATTGGTGTGACACGTGCTTTCCTATCTTTCTTATATAGTCTTTGGTTGTAATCTACCGACCATTGAGTCAAGACTAACGGTAATATTCAACCCTTATTATACGGCCATTTTCAAACAGTGCTTCGTACTCAGTATACGTACAGATCACTTCGTAAGCTACATAATATTGTCAGGGAGTCTCGATAGAAGCATATTTTGGGTGTACAAAACTTGCATTTTTTTTTAAAGATATATTTCACAAAATATTTCGTCATAAATCATTAATATATTTTTTTCTGATAATGGTATAAAAGTGTTCCTTGAACATTAACGAACTCATCTATGAACTCATATCATAATCAAATGCCGTATGGGCGATTGCAACAAGCAAAGGTCCACATAGGTGTACCTGGGCGCTCATTTATATATATATATATATATATATATATATATATATATATATATATATATATATATATATATATACACACACACACACACACACACACACACACACACACATATATATATATATATATATATATATATATATATATATATATATGTATATATATGTATATATATGTATATGTATATATATACATATAATGTATATATATATATATATATATATATATATATATATATATATATATATATATATGTGTGTGTGTGTGTGTGTGTGTGTGTGTGTGTGTGTGTGTGTATTATATATATATATATATATATATATATATATATATATATATGTATATATATACATACATACATACATACATATACATACACACACACACACACACACACACACACACACACATATATATATATATATATATATATATATATATATATATATATATATATATGTGTGTGTGTGTGTGTGTGTGTGTGTGTGTGTGTGTGTGTGTGTGTGTATTATATATATATATATATATATATATATATATATATATATACATACATACATACACACACACACACACATATATATGTATGCATGTATACATACATATATGCGTGTATGTGTCACTAAAAGTTGAAATATTAATTACACAGACGCACAACAGACTACCTAATCAATGCAAAACTAGGGCAGAAGTGTAATTAGGAGGTAACTGGTTGCCACAATAAGAAAGTTCTCATTACTTTGGATGTACATCATACCTGACTTGGATGATCGGTTAGACTAATTCTTCAACTTTTCTCATATTTTCGTGTCTTCTTATTTGGCAATAAATGTCCATAAAAGGCAATAACCCATTTAAAAGTTACGGTCGTATGCTTTAAGAAATTGTGGAACCCACTCCTCGAGGCGCAAAATTCTCTACTGAGGAATATCACACAAAAAATATCTGATATACCAAAATAAGGCAAGAGGATAAGAAGATTCTAGTTTTGGAATTGACAGTCCTTAAGTTACGTTAAGACTTCCTACAAATCGTTGAGAATCTAGCAGAAGAAAATGGTGTCAAGAACTGAATTGCGTTACAGTTTCTTTAAGCATGTGACCGTAAATCTCTTGATACTGATTGTTAATTCAGGATATCTCGGTTAATTGAGTTCCTTTATTAATTTAGTTACTGGTTTCTTTATATTGCTTTGCGGATCAGGCGCGGATCCGCTCAATTTTGGGGTCATTTTTTAGCCAAAGCTTTTGTACGAAACAGATATACCAATGCGCATTTTTAATGATCTTCACTTTTCAGAATTTCCCGTTGGAGGGCCTCAAAACCTGCACGCTTCGCGACCCCGGCAGTTGTGACTCATATATATAAATGTTATTGAATCCTTTAATAAAATCCTGGATCCGGATCACCACCAAATCGAATGGCATATGAGTTGAGCCAAGACACCTCTGGTAAAATTAATGAAAATGGACTCGTAACTTTTTGTTATCATGCCAACCAACAAACTAATCAATCAAACTAACCAACGCTACGAAAAACATAACCTCCTTGGCGGAGGTAAAGAAAAACAAACTAGCAAAAATAAACAGTTGCATGGACCCCAACTTTTAATTGGGCCATTGACTACAGCACAAGACCAGCTGAAGTGACGCACATTGGTAATGGGCCCCATGTTTAACAACGGACTGCGGCTGTTACAGTTTGGTTTGAATATAGGCTTAGAGCTACTGGAAAATACTGTTCTTGTAACAAGTGCGTGTAAATTTCGTCTTTGACAACGTATAGAAAACATCAAATACCATGTAAGTGAACATAAACCACATGGAAATGATATTTGTGTGACGCAAATGAGGCTAAAAGGAAAGTTTTCAAATGATCGACGGAACAAAAAAGACATGGACGTTCTCCATTTGTTATTGTTGATTTCTAAAGTGTTACTTGTGATTTCGAGTTCACATTAATATCATTAGATTCGGTGAAAATCGTTTTTACTGGAAGTCATAACGTAACAGATTTGAATTTCAACTGCTTCTATTGTCACGTGATTGTCTATTACATATCTAATAGACTAGTCGCTAGTGTCTATTGCCATGAGCAATTCCCATTGGCACATTTCCCTCGCTTACGTCATCTGCTACAATTCAGTGATTCCTCGATTTTGTCATTTTTTTCTCGCCCTTGGAAGGTACGTGTCATGGATCTCTTGTAATATTTGGGTTATACAAGATCTCGTCTTATTGGTTTGCGAAGGAAATACTATAGAGGAAAGGCGTCTTAGAAGGACAAGGTCGGAGTCTTCATTTGGTGTTAGGCGTCATTTTCAATAATACTAGAAGTAGACTTTGTTTGAATGAATATTAAGGGCTTTACTTTCATTGTGCGGAGTCCGACTCAGTGAGTATTCATATGTACATATATATACACAGCATATAAATGCATATACACAGCAACACACACACACACACACACACACACACACACACACACACACACACACACACACACACACACACACACACACACACACACACACACACACACACACACACACGCACGCACGCACGCACGCACGCACGCACGCACGCACACACACACGTGATATATATGCATTTATTTCTGTGTATAAGCTTGTCAGTATAAATGAATATTAATTGGGTCGGGCCTCACAATTTTAACAAACCGGCCGTTGGTGTAGATTTCCTACGGTCTGCTATCGTTTAGACATCAAATTCTCCTTTGGTTGATCATTGTTCAACATTGGACGAGTGAGATTAAGAGGGGGTGGTCCTCATTTATAATGCTTGGTAAACTTCTTAAGTGGATGAGGAGGGGAAGGTAATGTTTGATACTAGTACGTTGTAGGAGTGTGTTCTGTGAGTTATTATATTATTATTTATTATATTATTATATGATTATTTGTAATATGAACTGTAACAGTGATGAACAGGATTATTTGGAATCTGAGAAAATGTTTGAAGCTGCCACTCCTAAGGGCGTCATTTCATCTTTTTATTAGGAGAGTATGGGCGAGCGGTAAATTTGGAAAAAGGCCGTCACCAAAGAATCGATAAAAAATAACTATCCAGCCCTGAAGATATTTAATTAATGAGCACATTTTATTAAATAAACGTGTCTCGCAAATGAATAATAACGAAGATATTTAATTATCAAAGTAAATAAAAATAATATTAAAAGGAGGTGAGATTCAAACGATCGCTGAGGGATTACTGACTAAATTTTCCACTGCATAATCACGGTACCGATTGAGTCACTATATTGTCTAATGCAGGGGGCTGTGTCCCCTGCAATCTACCCCCATGAGGGGCTACCGCCCCCCAACCCCCGCCCAGGAAAACAAAGAATCCTCCACGTTGTCACGGCAGGAGAGAGCGTCGGACAGACTCGGCATCGAGCGGCGTCGCGACGGCCGGTCGCAGGGCACTTCAGTTTAAACACGGAGTTTAAACATTAACCTCTTCGTCTTCAAAATAATTTTTTATAACTTGGTATGGTTTCATACGATACCCTACATACACGGAAGCCATGGCGAGACTAATGTGAAAATTTTATTTCATAGCTTCTAATAGCTTTTAATATTTTTTAAAATCTATTTTGATAATTAAATAACTAATATTATTCATTTGCGAGACAAGTGTATTTAATGAAAAATGATCATTAAATATCCTCAAGGCTGTAAGGTTGGTTTTCATCGATTCTTTGGTGACGCCTTTTTCCAATAATACCTGGCGGGCGAGGTGAGCACAACCAAAATTTTTGAAAATTAGATATTTGATGAACTACAACCAGAGCTCTAAAGACGTAATTTAAGAAGAAAAATGAGCGTGGGCTTTTGGGGAGAGGCAAGCCAGACCTTGAGGGGGACGATCAGTTTTGAGGACAATGACGCCCCTGGCCACTCGGCAGTCAAATATGAGTGAGTGAGATAAATACTTTCTTTTGTAACAGGTCTTT
>NW_027217794.1:0-7500 GCF_042767895.1 Penaeus vannamei | reverse complement strand
ACACAGGGAAAATATTTCTCCAGAATATCGTAGCCCTTTCAGCTACGTTGGGACCTGGGCAGGAGGAGGAGGAGGAGGAGGAGGGAAACAGGGAACGTAGACGAGTGAGCGAGGACCCAGCTTTTGAATTCCCCGCCGCCCCTGAGCTCCCCTCGCGAGGACGCCCATCCCCAGCCTCCGTTCCTCTCCCATCTCCGTCCCAGCATCATTCTCCTCGCCTCGAAGGGCCACCCACGTGTCTCACGATCGTCGCCGAGGCTTCCAAAAGGCGAACCCTCGACCCTCTGCTGGCGTCGACGAGGCTCGGCACACTCGACCATCGACCAAGAGAAATATTCGACGAGTTTTAATCATCATCGTGAATCGCCAAACGCTTCGCTATCCTTACTGCGATGAGAAGGACGTCGAGTAGATAAAAAAAAAAAAATAAAAAAAGAACAACGTGGCCAAAAATGGGTTCTCCTTCCTTCTGTTAATGGATCTCGTCAAATATGTTGAGAGATTGGATCACATTCTCGTTCTGAAAAGAGAGAAGAGGGTGGTTTTGTAATCAGATTTATACATGATATTTTTACTACGGCTGTGGTTTAGATATTACAACATTGTATTACGGCAAAGGATATATTCATTGCATTATAGTGTTATGATGATTAATGCATACATTACAGATATAGTTTTACAGCAAATGATATATGAATTACCGCATGATATTACACGAAATAATTCATATCAAAGCATGTTATTACACTAAAGGAAATTACAATATCGCGGCAAATTAAAGATCAGGCAGTAACATTAGACAATCAATAGGAACTCTCCTCCTAATACTGCAATAGGCAATAACCATACTATGAACATATTAAGAGCAATTAACCGTATTCATATTGCCAAATGTATAAAGGTATGAATGAGAATGAATATCTTCGCAATACAAGAGATGTATTTGACCGGTTTCGAATATATCTTCGTCAGAAATACATGAGTATTCAGAATAATACCAGAGGCGATGGAGACTGGTATCACAAGCAAGGAAGCAACAACAACAAAAGCTTCATCATCAGCTGGGGAGTGGGTGTTAGTATTAAAAAAAAGAAAAAAGAAAAAAGAAACTCGAATTGCTTACCTTTGAACAATATTCCATAAACTCGTCCATAGTCACGACGCCATCTTTGTTCAAGTCGAGTTTCTGTAAAAGAAAAAAAAAGTGAAAACCTTACTCGAATTTCGTTAAATGGGCTAGGAAATTATGATGTGAGAAATAAGGTTATTATAAGTTTCAATCCTAAAATCCATTTGCGAATAAACCTGAAGGAAATAATAAATGTATTTGGAATTTCTTTACAAGAGAGAGAGAGAGAGACCAGAAGCAGATTCAGAAGGAGATGAATAAAACGAAGTACGAAGAAAATGATAAATGCCCAAAATGAGAAGAAGTGAGTTGACATAAGTTAAATAAAAGTCACAAAATAGCAAACTCAAACAGCCCCCCCCCCCACTCCCACCTTCAACCTCTCAGAAGCCCTACTATAACTACAACCTCAGCCACAGCTCACACCTCCCCCCCCTCCCACCACACAACTTTTTTCCACCCCCCCCCCTAAAGCATGACTCCATAACCCCCCTCCCCCCACCAAAAATCACTTCCCCAATCTCTCTACCCCACTATTTTACTTTTAACTCCTATACCCCAACCACTTACAACTGACAACCTCGCCAAAACCCAAGCGAAACCTTTTGCCAACCTCTTTATCCTTCTTCAACCCAGAGTTTTCCTGCCGCTAAACTGTCTATCCCCCCCCCCCCCCGCGCCCCCATCTACCAAAACCCACTTTCCTTGGGCTCTCTACCCACCACAAGCCCACCGCCAGAACACGCCTCCCCCACCCTCCCTATTCTACCACCCTAACCCCCCCCCAAAACCCAATTCTCTTACCACACACCCCCACATACCCCAATGAAACCCCACCTCCCCAACCTTCCTCCTCTCCATCCCTACTCCACACCAAACCCTACCTCCCCCTCCCTACCCCCACATACCTCCATCAAACCACACCTCCTCAACCCCCCCTCCTCTCCATCTCCCCAACCCCCCTTCCTCTCCACCCCCACATACCCCCATCAAAGCCAACTCGCCCTCTCCACCCCCACACCCACCCACCAAACCCCACCTCCCCCTCTCCACCCCCCAATCCCCCTGCTCTCCATCCCTACTCCACACCAACCCCCCTTCCTCTCCACCTCCCCCCACATACCCCCACCAAACCCCACATCCCCCTCTCTACCCCCCACATACCCCACCTCCTCCTCTCCACCCCCCACATACCCCCACCAAACCCCACCTGCCCAATCCCCGGCCCCTCTCACCTGGAAGACCTTATCGACATGGTCCACGGCCGTACTGTCATCCACGCAGGGGTTGGCCTGGTCGCCCATGAGGTCATAGATGGAGGTCACGATGTCAATCAGCTCTTCCCGTGTGATGTAGCCATCGTTGTTGATGTCATACAGGCTGTTGGAGGATGTCACAGGATTAGGGTGAAGGAATGGAAGATTTTTTTTATTTATTTATTTATTTTTTATTTTTTAGTTTTTTTAGATTGGTGATCGATATGATGATCGTGTTGGTTTCGAGATGTATTGTTTTCATCGTCATTACCTTTTCTTATAATCATTATCTTCATCATTAATATTTTTCAATAATTTTATTATTATTATAATTGTTATTATTATCATTGTTGCAATCATTATTGTTATTATTATTATCATTATCATTATTATTGTTTATATTACTACTATTATTATCATTATTTTCATTATTATTATTATTATTATTATTATTATTATTATTATTATTATTATTATTATTATTATTATTATTATTATTATTATTATTACTGTCATTATCTCGAGCATCCATGATTGATTTATTTTATTTTCATTGCTATTACCATTATCATTATTATTATTACCATCCTCTGCAACAGAAGCATAACCATCATGAATACCAATATGGACAGTAGGTTATCATTACCATCACATTTATCAGTACTTGCAATACTACTATTTTCCGTAGTATTATCCATGGTATTCGTATGTTCACTACTACTGTTATTTCGAATTGCTTCGTGATACATAACCCTATCTTCAGTGTCATTATATCATATATCATTCTATCACTATTATTGTTATAACCAAAAACTATGTCATCATTACAAGTGGCTATATTATCATTATCGTTATTATCATCATGTCTATTACTACAACAACTACTACTACTGCTGCTAGTATCATGATTATGATCTTGATGAAGATTATGATGATTGATCTTATTATTATCTTTATTGTTAATGTACAGCTACTAACTACACCATAATTATCATCACAACCTGCGTCATTATCTCATTCTTACAAATAACTAAACTGTCATCCTTATAGCGAATTAAAGCAATATCTTGACTTTCCATAACTGCGTAATTATCATATTTATTGCTTAGACCTTAACAGTTATCTCCATTTTAAAGCACTGCACCAGTATTATGAATTATAATCATTACACTATTTCTATCAATAGTAACTAGGGTTTTTAGAGCATCATCATTATCATTATCATTACCATATATATTACAGTTCTGCTTACCAAAATAATAATCATAATAATAATATTAATTATAACTATTATTATTATTCTAATAACTATCATCATTACCATTATAATCATTATAAGTAAAATTATTCATTTCACTACCATTATCACTATTACTCCTACTACTATTACTCATTATTACTATCAACCACAGTGCCATTTTCTCCCTAACCACCTTATTACCATTACCCCCTTTATTACCATGATCAGCACCACTTACTTGAAGATCCAGTTGACTCTCTCCTGCAGCGTCCCCTTCAGGAGCACGGAGAGGCCCATGATGAAGTCTCCGAAGGTGATAGTGCCAGAGCCATCCTGGTCCATCGTGCCAAATACATAGTGGGCGTACATGGCGGAGTCTGAAGGGGTGAGGGAGACGAGGGGGAGGGTGGAGAGAAGGGGAGAGGGTGGGGAGGTGGAAGGGAGGAGGAAGAGAGGAAGGAGAGGGAAGAGGAAGAGGTAGAGGGTGGAGGAGGAGGGTGGAGAGAGGGGGAGAGGGTGGGGAGGTGGAAGGGAGGAGGAAGAGAGGAAGGAGAGGGAGGAGGAAGAGGTAGGGGGTGGATGATGAGGGAGAGGATGGAGGGGGAAGAGAGGATGGGAAGGAGGGAAAAGGAGAAGAGGGAGGAGGGAACAAGAAAGGAGAGAGAGATGCGGAAAGGAGGTAGAAAGAGGGAAACGGGAAGGGGAGAAGGAAATGGAAAAAGGAGAAAAAAGGGAAGAGTGAGACGAGGGATGAAGTTAAGGATGAAGGAGGAGGAAAGAGGAGATAGAAAGGGAGGAGGAAAAAAAGAAATATTTAGTACATGAATATTTCTCTGTATGATATTTTATTCACACTATCCTTTCTGTATATGGCATGAGTTAAGAATGGCAATTAAATAAACTCCTCAAAGATATGCAAATTTTGTCCTTGGAAAGTGAAGATAAGTGTACGTAATGCTAAAATGTAAATGAATTTCCTAATTTTATCATCAGCTACTATTCAGATAGCATAATAGCGATATGCACATGCAATATTGCTACTCTGCAAGATGATCACATGTTTATCTTTTACATCTTACGATCAACAGTTTATTCTCAATATGTCTTTAGTTACTTTAGAATTTAGTCTTAAGATATTCTAATTATCAATGAAGCATATAGCATAATCAGTGAAAAAATAATGCATTTTTAAAGAATTCTACTCTTTACTTTTATCGGTACAGGACAGTTTATTTGCTTTTCCACAAGCTTATACATTTAATATAAGAAAATACAAAATTTATTGAGGATAATTATCTACTGTCTATCAGAATTATGGCTACTTGGTTGGGTGTATATATATTTTTTCTTGTTTCATTTTTGCATATCTATCAATTCTATTCCTTGCTTTTCTGAAATATGATATGACTGTCAATTCTTTTGAAAATTATTTATTGAAATAGTGATATGATATGAACAAATTAAACATACTATTGGTAGTGTGAATAATTAATGAAAGAAATTATTTGTTGAGTTCTCTGAAGTGAAATAAACAGATAAGCAAATTCCTAAATAAAGAGAATATCATGATAACTCAAAAACATAAACATCAGGTTTATGACTTGGGAAATGTATGAAATGAAGAAGAAAGCGTGAGAGAGAAAGAGAGAGGGGGAGAACGATCGACATAAATATATATGTATACACATAAAACATACATATACATACAAATATATATATATATATATATATATATATATATATATATATATATATATATATATATATATATATATACAGAGAGAGAGAGAGAGAGAGAGAGAGAGAGAGAGAGAGAGAGAGAGAGAGAGAGAGAGAGAGAGAGAGAGAGAGAGAGAGAGAGAGAGGAGAGAGAGAGCAAAGAAATCAGACGGTTAAAATTGGTAATGATAATGAAAATGATCGTGATGGTAATAAGGATGAGGGTAAAATACATAAAAGGATGAGGATAATAATGTTAATGATAAGAAATATATAGATGACCGATTTTAATAGAAAATAATAATAATAATGATAATAATAGTAATAATAATTGCAATAGAATACAAATAATAAGACAAAATTGAAAATGAAAATCACCGAAGGACAATAATATTAACAATGATGGAAATGACAGAACCACAAATCCAAATGAAATAACGAGATCAATAATACTAGTATCTTAATATCTTAATACCAATCACACCACACATCATAAAATAAAAAGGAAAATCAATAAACCAGATTGAATACCAACATGAAACACCGACACAAGGAGCGACCTACGACAGTCACGAGTGTGTGTATGACGCTAATACCAAGCTTTATAAGACGGCAGCTTGCGAAACAACACACTTTACTTTGGCTTGTTACACTGGACGGCAAAAGAGGCTTGTGTGTCCCTTTCACAACGGCACAGAAGCGTCATAAGATAAGCTCTGTTCGTACGGGCAGACGGGTGGCTTTGTGATCTCGTCTTGGCTTGGGAGAGTGAGAGAGAGAAGGAGAGGAAGAGAAAGGGGGAGGGAGGAGGGAAGCGATAGGGAAGGCGAAAGAGGGTAGGAGGGATGAGAGAGAGAGAATGGGATGTGAAAGAAAGAGATATAGAAAAGGATATATATATGTATATATATATATATATATATATATATATATATATATATATATATATATATATATATATATATATATATATATATATATATATATATAGAGAGAGAGAGAGAGAGAGAGAGAGAGAGAGAGAGAGAGAGAGAGAGAGAGAGAGAGAAAGATAAGTAGATAAATAGATAGATACAGAGAGAGGGGGGGATAGAGAAAGAGAGGAAGAGTGTGACAGACAGAGATAGAGTCAGAGACAGACAGACAGAGACAGAGGCAGAGAAAGAGAAAGCAGCAGCAAAATAAAACCAATCGAAAAAAAAGAAAAAAAAAAAATACGAACGCCATGATGACGTCAGCACTACCGACGCCACGAGCATAGTCCAGGCTTGTACATATATATTCCCATATATATACATACACACACATTAATACACATTTTTTTTTAATCATCAGCAGATTACGACAGTTCCTTCCCACAGAACCTTGAGACAGCGACTACGAGCCAACACCAACCAAAACAGCCTAAGAAATAATCTTGTGGGGTTGTACACAGCATCTTTGGCAGCATAACATGCAGTACAAGGATTCTGAGCTGTGAGGAGCCGGAAGCCAGCCTGCGAGGGGAACTAAAGGCTGTTCGGCCTGGTATATATATATATATATATATATATATATATATATATATATATATATATATATATATATATATATATATATATATATATATATATGTATATATATGTATATATATATATATATATATATATATATATATATATATATATATATATATATATGCGAAAAAAAGAAAAAGAAACAAAAATGGGGAAAATGAAAAGCCTTATTATGCCTTGTTTTTAAAGAGCTTTTTTGTTATTATTCTGATTCTTTTAAAATTAAGATTTATATTAGAAAAATGTATGAAGAGTCGCTCTCGACAAAACATGCAAAGTCATCCCAGGAGACTCCACCACATCCGGGGCCTTTGCCATTGTCAGCTGCCCGGGACCCCCATCCTACGGCGCTGGGTGGGGGGGGGGGGGAGACTTCGAAAAAGGACTTCGAGAAACTTCCAGAGATATCTGGGGGAACTTCGGTCAAAGGAAGAGCACAGACATATTTTCAAGGCGAGGTTATGGGCGTGAAAGACTTGGGTTTGTATGAATGTGTGTGTGTGTGTGTGTGTGTGTTTATGTGTGTGTGTGTGTGTTTATGTGTGTGTGTTTGTGTGTATTTGTGTGTATTTGTGTGCGTAGTTGTTTTTTAATCAAAAA
>NW_027217792.1:10000-13713 GCF_042767895.1 Penaeus vannamei | reverse complement strand
CATAGGTAAGGTTTTGATACGGAAGGCTACTCTATTTTGAGATTCAGAGCGAAATAATTCTGTGGAACTTTTTCTCTTCTTTTCTTTTTTCTATTACATTATTAACAAGATCATTATAAGGATATACTTTTTTTTGTTTCCAAAAAGAAATGTATGCTTTCAGAATGAAAAAGTCAGTATAACTATAGAAGAATCAGTGGTTGATATATAAATGTTTTAAGGTGGAAATACATGTATAAGGAAATAAATATTACTGAAGAAAAATAATAGAACCATATTTATCTGACTGCATATGCTTTGGACCTCCGTCCCTTAGGCTCTTGTTCTGTATGTTTTCTCTAGCAAGCTGTATGTCCTTTTTCTGTTAGGTGTAAAAAATAGAAAGATGTCAGTGAATGAAACTTATCAGTTCAGTATGCAGGGAAGAAACACAGATTTCTGTATTGTGCAATAATATTTATAGTGTTTTTGTATTTTTTGATGGGAGCCCTTCTTGTGCATTTATCAAAAGTTACAAACACCAAATTGTCTTTAGTGCTTGCTATGTATTTATTATTAAGGCACTGCTTATTACTCAGATGATAATTGTTACCAGTCAGGATCTTTTGATACTGTAGTTCATTATGTTAGCACACATATTGTTCAATTCAGCTGCAGCCATACAGGAAGGCTTCATTATGTTAAATCATCATGTTCATGTATTCTTTAACGTCAGTCAGAACAAGGCATATGTGTAAAAAGCTAAATACTTTTGTTTAAGGATCTCTGTTGAATAGCTCATTGAGTGGCATGGTTCTCCTCACATCATTCCTAGGATTTTTTTTTTCTTTTTCTGCCAGATTTTTTTTTCTCTTTCACTTCTATTAAGTATTTTTTGTAGGTGTTAATTTCATATATTTACATTTTACTTTTTTCACGTATTTGTGAAGAAATAATTGTGTATTAAAAAATTATATGCTCAAATGGTGTTTCTGTTTATGCAATCCTTTTTGTTTGGTATAAATAGTTGCATCTCTCCAATATTGAAGGCGTCCCACAAGGAAGTGTGCTTAGTACCACTTTATTCCTTCTTGCTGTAAATGACAGTCTCAGTCCTACCACCAGGAGCCCGAGCATCACTATATGTTGATGACTTAACCATCTATGCATCTTGGGCCACCAACCATGGCTTTCGCTTCTCTACCTCCAAATCTTTCCCCATCCTTTTCTCTCGCTCATGTATGGTCCCCAAACCCCAACTCTTCTTATATAACGCTCCACTCCAATACTGTTCTTCTGGCAAATTCCTAGGTGTTATATTTGATTCCAAATTGTCCTGGCGAGACACTATTTTGTACATCAAAGAAAAAGCTCAACACCGCCTCCAAATCTTACAAACTCTTTCACACATCTCCTGGGGCTCAGATCGCAAAACTCTCCTCCATCTTCATGTTACCTTGATTCTCTCCACTCTAGATTATGGATGCAATATCTACTCCTCTGCCTCAACCTCTCTTCTTGCTCACCTTGATACAATCCACCACAGCGGTCTCCACTTAGCCCTAGGCGCCTTCTGCTCCTCCAGTTGAGAGCCTATATACTGAATCAGGCATGGCGTCCCTCTCTCGGCCTTGAGCCCTTCTCTCTCTCCGATGTTATGCTCAATTTCACCAATTTTCCCTTACCAAACTAACTATTCCATAATCCTTGCTTCATACCTTTACCTCTTCTCCACATTTACCAACTCTTCTCCCATTCCCCCTTTCCTCACCTCTGACCTCTTCCACTTTCTGTCCATTCCATTCCTCCATGGCTTATACCTAACCCCTGTATTTGCTCCTCAGTTTTCCTTGACCCACCAAAATCAGATATTCCCCCCTCTATCCTTCTCACTCATTTCCTTGACCATGTCTCCATTCATTCCTCCAGCATTCATGTTTACACTGATGGTTCCAAATCCATCTCAGGAGCTGGATTCGCAGTAACATTCCCAAATTGCACTTTCAAATACACCCTCCCTCCTGAATCTAGTGTCCTTACTACAGAACTATATGCACTCCTTTTTGCCTTAAGACACATATACTCGTCCTCCTCTTCCTCTTTTACTATTTTAACCCTCATAAAGTCTATGCACTCAACCAATCCCCTTGTCTGTAAGATCCAGAACTAGTTGTTCTATCTATCCACATGTCACAAATCTGTCAGATTTTGCTGGGTACCCAGCCATGTTGGAATCCCTGGCAATGAACAGGCAGGTACTCTTGCACGCTATGCCGCAATGTCCACATCATCTCAACTACACTTCTCACATATTCCAGCTACGGATTACTACCCCCACTTTAAACCTTGTAAACCCGATGGCAATCTTTTTGGTCAAGACTCCACAACAATAAATTACATACCGTAAAACCATCAATCTCCTCTTGGTCAGCTCCATTTCACAAAAACATGTTGGAGACGGCCCTCGCACACTTATGTATTAGCCACACTCGCCTAACACACGCCTATCTAATGTCACGCTCAGACCCGCCCCTATGTCCTCTATGTAACGTCCCTCTTTCAGTCCCACACATTCTCTTGTCCTGTCCACGCTTTAATACAGTACATACCTCTGCTTTTCCACACCTATCCTCCCTTCACTGACCTCCCAACATATCAGACATCCTTACAGAATCCCACAGCTTCTGCCTTGACAACCTGTTCTCTTTCCTCAGATGCATAAATATCTTTCACATGATCTAACTCCCTTACCAAATCCACCATAACCTTTTCCCTCATCTTCAACCTTTCAACACTACTCTAGATAGTTGACACATAGCAACTATCACCTGACATCTCCCTTTACTATTCCTTCCTATAGTGCTATATGACCTTAGATGTCTAGCTCATTTATCTTAACCATTAACCATTAACCATCTCTCCAATATACTTTCTTATGAGCATAATTCTTGAACTAAGATTCTGGAAAATATATTGTCCTGATATTATAATACAAAACTAGGTTCAAGTTCATCCAAGTGATTTATGGAAGGATAAATATTTAAACAGTTTTATTTTCATTTCATTCAGTCTGCTCATCAGTAGAAAATATGGAATAGGATTGTAAAGAAGACAATGCACACTGAAAGAACATTCCATTTACTAATTAATACAAAGACTGCCATTAAATGTGTGAAGTACATACCAATATCTGGCCAGCCAGACACTTGGGGTTTGGCACTCATCAGTCTATTGCCAAGTACTGCAACGGCCAGCTGATTTGACACCAAGCTGCCAAATGCATTCTGGTCATTGTTAAAATGGGTTTATGTGTTGGCTTATTCATGTTCTTATCAATTCCTGTGACACTTGATGACTTGCCTCAGGTACATGTAGCAGCATTACCTGGCAAAGCTGCTCTTAGGCTGGAAAAAAAACTTCAAATCGGTTAAGTATAACAAAGGGTAAATGGATTGTACATCTGGTTTCAGTACATGGCATAACTTGGTGCTCAACTGAGAACTGTCACTCCAAAGTTTGATACACTTCTTGAGCAGATGTGGATGTAAGGAGTAATTTGAAACATGGTCATACCACCACACTACTTGTGAATCATCTTCTAAAGTTGTCCTCTTGTACACAACTTCTATTAAACATTCCTGCATCGTTGTTTGGGTATTGTTACTTTTGAAAAAAATTACCAAGAACTATTGTTTCATTCAAGACTAATAACAAGATAAAGCATTAAAGGTAAC
>NW_027217792.1:0-5000 GCF_042767895.1 Penaeus vannamei | reverse complement strand
ATATATATATATATATATATATATATATATATATATATATATATATATATATATATATATATATATATATATATATATATATATATATATATATACATATATATATATATATACATATATATATATATATATATATACATATATATATATATATATATATATATATATATATATATATTTATATGTATATATGTATATATGTATATATGTATATGTATGTATGTATGTATGTATGTATGTATGTATGTATGTGTGTATGTATATATATATATATATATATATATATATATATATATATATATATATATATGTATATGTATATATTTAAATAAAAATACATTTTGATATACACATATCCAAAAAGAGGAAACACTTAACTCTTAACATTAATATTTGTAGTTCAAGTTCCCATGAACCAGATATTCATGCAAATCAAAATACAGTATTATGACGAAAGAAAATAATTACAATGGCAATTTTATGTTCTAAATCAAATAAATTCTGAAATATGAAAATAGCACAATTTAATACAAAGGTATTTGAAGAAATTTTAAAATGAAAATAATGGCTTAGCAATAAATATAAAATATGACAAGAAACATCTTTTCATCAAATCCTTCTATATATATCAGTTTAATCAATCATTTAGTGTTGCTGTTACAAACACTACTCCAAGTTACAGCTCATATGCAATACCTTGAATAATGTATATTTTTGGAGGTCTCCTTCTTTCAGCTCTTCATTGGAACATTGGTCATATTCCAGTCTCATGACATAAGCAAACTAAATTTTAGAACTTTAAAAAATGAATCAGAGAATATCTTCAAATGTTTAGATTTATCAAAACAAACTTACAATACATCTGAGGCACAATACAATATGATCAGTCAACTAGTCTTTACTTAAAGATATATTTTCAACCTGACATTCATATCCCATTGTCAGAGATGTAGATGTAAAACTTCTGACCACATTTTAATTCATGTTGCTATTCCTCTTCACTGTTTTATTTTTTAATCTCAAAAAATATGGCACTTATCGAATATTACCTGAAATCATACCTCAAAATGAAAATAAGCAAGGAATGAGTGGGAAATCATTTTAAAAACTTTTCATAATAAATTGTGATGTGTTGCAAGTGAACAAAATTTTGAACTTAGTGAGATGCAATGCGAGACATAAATGTAAATCATCTGTCACAAGGTCATACTTCAATTGTACAAGGAACATTCATTGTGAGTCGTAAAAATTCAGCCCCCCCTAAAAGCAAAGACAGTAACTTTACTCAAGGAAATGTGATCCATGTGTATCATGCAATTTCAGAGGGGTAGTGGCAAGCTGGGTTGGCACGCCTCTCGGCCGCCCATGGCACCCACAAGATGGGTGCTGGACCATTTTTAATGTACACAAACTATCTGTACAAGGAGATGGGTGTGTTTTATGAAAAGAAAGTGAAACAATACATAGAGAAAGTACATGAAAGAAAAGATGATCTGCTTCATGTAGATGCAAGTTATGATGAAACACGGATGATGAGGGGCCATAGTCTCATGTTGGTGATGCATTTGTAATGGAGATGTCATCTGGGTTAGTGCTTAATTTTGAAGTGCTTTCGAACTTTTGTTGATGGTTCAATATAAAGAAGAAAAGCTTATGTCAGAGATTTGATGATTGGAAGACAGGTGTGCATGTTGCCAATTGCCACAAAAACATTGAAAGTCTATCGAGAGCAATGGAGACAGAGGCTGTGCAGCCGTTGTGGGGGAGAAGCACAGAGAAAAGATACAGGTATGAGATATTTTTGAGTGATGGCAATGCTAGTGCATACAGAGCCGTCTGTCTCATGAATGATGGAGATGGACCATATGGAGAAACAAAATTACGTGCAGAAGCGCATGGGAACACGACTACAGAAAATGAAGGACGACCTAAAGGAAGAAAAGTAACCAATACAGGCAAAATAATAAAAAAGCCTGGTCGGAGGGAAACACCAGCTTACCAACAAAGAAATTAACGCCTTTCAGCGTTATTATGGAAAGGCGATTAGGGACTGCGTGGGGACTCAAGTCATTACCATGCGGCTCAGAATCATAGCATACTTTTGGCAAGCAATATTATGGCAATGGATTTGCATCCACCATAGACTGGTGTCAATCATCTATTTAAGCTTTTGTGTGTGGGTGTGAGTGCCCACAGGTATGGCTGGGTGCCAGAGATCAACGGGGAGAGCCGGGGTGGCACTCCCTACGGCTAAGGCCTAGGTAGGCCTGGAGCTGCTTGCTGTGTCTTGCTTAGGTGGATGATCGTGAGTGCTGAACTTAGCATGGGCGCCGGAGCTCAAGTAGGGCTCCAGCTGTGTCAGCCACCGGGAGAGCGGGGAGCCTGCGGTCCAA
This sequence comes from Penaeus vannamei, assembly GCF_042767895.1. Classification (NCBI taxonomy): domain Eukaryota; kingdom Metazoa; phylum Arthropoda; class Malacostraca; order Decapoda; family Penaeidae; genus Penaeus; species Penaeus vannamei. Next base: position 2,607 of record NW_027217792.1, on the reverse strand, counting down.
TGGGATCTGTCCGTTCTCATTCAATCAGGTCTCAACATTAGTCATTAGTCTGGGGAAGTATGCCGTGCTGCAAGTTGCGGGGGTCGGCTACAATATCCACAGATGATAGCTCCCATCATGTCCACTGTGACCCATCCTGGTGCATCTTCAAAAGAGCCATTGACAAAGGCAAGTCCATGCCTCCTTACAGCAGCATGCAGAATTATATACATCTCCCTAAACAGTATGAGGACAGAGTTCGGGACGTCTTCCAGGACTTCTCTAGCCTAGCTCTCCTGGAGAGATGCCTAAAAGGGCAAACACAGAACAGGAATAAAGAGCTTCACTCAAAATTGTGGCTGCATCAGAGCAAGTCCAAATTTACTGGATTGAAGCAAGTGATCTTCATCCACCAAGTAACTGTCATTAAACACAACTTTGGTTACCAAGCAAACCGATTCCTGCAGTTCTTGGGATTCACACCCATCCCCAATGCATTCACATCAAAGAAGCAAATGGACAAGAGGAACACGTCAAGGGTAACTTCAAAGCAGAAAAGCTGAAAAACCTCCAAGTCTGAAGCAACATCTGGTCCATCTGCCTATCAGCCAGGAGGATTTATGTAAGAAAGCCTTGCCTAAAAGAGATGATTAGGCATCACTGAAACCCCCCCTTGAGGGGCTAATATGTTGCTTTCCACATTTCCAACTAGCATTGCATAAGTGGAAACACAAAAGGGGACCAGGACCCTAGAAATGTTGAATGGGACGAATAAGTGAGGGCACCCCTTTTCCTCGTAGCCACCCTAGGTCAACTAAGAAGACCTGATGTGACCAGAAGGTGAACCGATTTTGCTCAGCTGACTCCCAAGACTAGCAAAGATGTGCAGTAAGTACATGATATATTGTATTTCGTAATCTGAGAAAATATTCTTGGTGAACAGTAATGTTGAACATAAAAGTCCCACTATCTTGAAACCTTTTTTTTTTACATAATATCTATTTTATGTGAAGTCCACTGATTTTGATAATAATTGTTGCAAAATCTTTAAGATGTTGCTAAATATGAAATAATCCATAGAAATTACACAGTTCGGTCCACGAATATTAACTATGATTTAATTTTACTTATTTATCTTTTTTTTTTCTTCTTTTTTTCTTTTTTTTTTCTTTTTTTTTTTTTTACAATTTTCGCTGTATTAAAAATACCCTTTTTTGAAAGTGATTAAAAATTGGTTTTAAAGGTCACATCTTTCATAACATAGCAGTTACAAATACATAATAAAGATATAAAGAAATATAACAAAATAATAATAATTTTAGGTCAGCTATAAAACTATTATCAGCTGTAAGTCCTCTGCATCTTTGTAAAAAAAATATGAATAAGAATTTTTTTTCAGATGTGCAATAATGAGTTGTGATGTACAAATTTAATACTGAATTTAGTTCCCTATATTGCCTAACTATATTGTTTCTTCTCATTCACTGACCTTTTACAACACACAACAGCCTTACTCCTCTGTAAGCTAGTTAGTCATTGTCCAAAACTTTTATCATTATCTCCAAGTTTAGTGGCTGTTTCATGATGAACAAAGGGATTCATGTTTTTCTGTGAACTTTATACCTGAACCTCTCCCAAAATCACTTATACTAACCAATGTCATGTTGAATCTTCACGACCAAACATTTCTCATATCAAAAACATGGGAGACATATAACAACTCTATAGCACACTATTTTATACTTAGATCTCAACTCTTTCCAAGACTGTATAGTCTTGGAAAGAATTGAGATATGGATATGCAGACCATCATCATGAAGTACAAGATGAAAACCTTGCCCCTATAAAATACAACCGTATTTATGACTTCTACCAAAGATTTTTTCAGAAGCTTTACAAAACCCTTGCCACTACATGAGAAAAAATAGTTACAATTCTGATTACAGTGTAAGACTTCATTATCAATTACTCTTTATTTTGTATCATATCCTTTTCCCATTTCCCCTTAGTCATGACTATACCAGAGCTGTCACTGTCTCAGTGTGCTGATCCAATGAGTACTACCCAAAATCAGAAAGGCCTTGTGCAACAGAAAGTAATGTTAAATAATCTAAAAAGAACTTTAAAGGACACCTTCTGAGGTTTCAGAAGATTACAAAATTATAAGACATCGAAGTTACACTAAAAAGTTGATGCCAGGAGCACATGTATGCATGCACTGCCACTGTGGTTTTGTTTTCTGAATTTCATATATCCAGATGGCTGCAGGAGTGATTGGTCACCAAGAAGTCCCCCATTCCTTCAGGTTTTGGAGAAGAGTTTTTACTCTTTATTATCATTATCATTACTATTAACAACAACCATAAAAATGATGATACCAACATATTATGCAATATTACATAAATTTATGAAAAGGGGTATCCAGATGAGATCAGGTAGGCCTAGTAACTGACACCTTGCTGACAAAGAATTTCAAGAACCATTTATATGAATAAAGAAGTAATAAACGAAACCACCGTGGATAGTGCAGGCACCGATGGGTTAATACAGATAATACAATGGACCAGAATTTTATCAGAAAAGACAAGAGGACTACTTTGGTACAAAGTAATGTCATTCCCTTGTAAT
>NW_027217788.1:5000-13695 GCF_042767895.1 Penaeus vannamei | reverse complement strand
TCCCCCCCCCGGGGGGGCACCTTTGGGGGTTTTTTCCCAACTCGCACAAGGAGCCCCAAAAGGGGAAACTGCACCCCCCTAAATTTTTTTCCCAAAAATCAAAAAAAAAAAAAGAAAAAAAAAATAAATCCCACAAAAAAACCCAAAAGATTCCCCCCTTTCAATCGTGTTTTTTTTTTTTAATTTGGGCCTTTTTCCCGGAAACGAAAAGATATAGGACTGAACCCGAGGGGAAAAGGGTCTCGAGCCGGGCCCCTTGGCCGGGCACCCCAAAAGGTCCCCGGGCCAAAAGGGGGACCCCGGGAAAGCTCCCGAGATCGGGAGGGGCCGCCGATTCCCGGACTCCGGTCGTAAAACAGGCCCCTGCTAAAAACCTGAGGACCCGGATCGGAAAACCCGGACCACCCGGGGGAAAAGGGCCCCCTCAGGAAAGGCCCCCCCCCGGGGACCCAACCCGGGTAAAAGGGGAGACCGAGGGGCCTAAAATTGAGGGGGGGGACGAGGCCGCGAGCCCCCTTGGGGGAGGACCGGGCCAGGGACCTAGGCGAAACCCAGGAGGGTCTCTAAAACAAAACCCAAAAAACCCCAACAAATCCCCAAAAACCAAACAAACCCACAACCCCAAAATTTTTGATGAAAAAGCACCAAAGGCGGGCCCGGGAGGTGGGTGGGGGCCGACTATAAAGGTCAAACTGCAAACCTTTTCCCCCCTCTCCCACGGGGGGGGGCCGGGCCCCCCCACCTCCCCCCTGTCACCCACGCGGTTTGCCCCCTCCCCCTTTTTTCCCGGGGAGAAAAGGGCCCGTCTCCTTCCTGGACAGGAAGGTTTTCGGTTTGCACATATTAAAAAGGGAAAACCCCCCACCAAAAACTGGGTTTGGGTTAATTTTGGGGCAGTTCTTTTCCTTTTTCTGTCCTTTAATTGGGGTTTGGGTTTGCCGAAACCACCAATAGGTAATTTCCCAAAAAAGGGTACGCCCTTTCCTTCCCCCCCCCGGGTTTAAAAACTTTCCCCCGTTTTCCCCGTTTTTGACCCAAACCATTTTTTCCCCCTCCCCCTCCCCTCACCCATACCACCCCCTCCATGCCCCCTTATCCTTATCTTAAAACCGGGGACCACCCCAGGTTTCCCGTTCCACAGGGGTGGCCCCCCCTTTTGGGTCCAAAATTTTCGTGCAGGCCAAAACAAACCTTTTTTTTGGCCCGACCCCAAAAGGAAAGAAGGCCCCCAACCCCCCCCCGAGTAACAAATGTGTGGGCCGTCGACGCGCCCCCCTCGGGAGCCTCCCGGGAGGGAAGAACTTCCTTTTCTCACTCAAAGCCCCCGGTCCCCTAAAATTCGGTTCATCCCGAGGGTAGCCCCCGGGGGACCTGGAAAAAAGGCCCCCAAAACCCTGGCCCAAAGCTTTTTTACCGCCAATGCCAAAAAACCCTTTTAAAAAACCCCCTCCCAAAACCAGAGCTCCGGGCCCCGGCGGGTCTTTTTCCCCGGTGGGAAAAAATTGGGGCGAGGCGAGCCGCCCCCAAGGCTGGGGAACCCCCCAAAAAAAAACCGCCTTCCCCCAAAAACGTCCCGCCGCCGCCAAAACCCGCGAAATTCCCCTGGCCTGAACCCCCCCAACCTTCCCCAACAAAACCCAAAAACCCTCCACAAATTACCCCAAGGTTAAACCCCCAGCTGGAAAAAGGCCCCCGTTTTTTTCCCGGGGAAATTTTTCCCTTAACCCCCTTCCCACCCCAAAAAACCCTTCCTTTCCCCCTCTTCTTTAAAAAAATTTTTTTGCAACCCAGCCACCCCCTCACCCGCCCTCCCCATGCCCCGGCCCCCCCCCTGACCAAAAAAAAAAGCCCCTCCGGCCCCAGCTGGGGTTTAACCCACGGCCGTTCTTCATGTACTTTTATTCTTGGAGTTGAACCCCTGGGGGGGGAAAAAGAGGGAACCGCCTTTAACCCGGTGGTTTACCCCCTGCCCCCCAAGGTCGAGGATTGGGGAAACCTAATTTATAAAAAAAAAATTTAAATTTATTAAATTAATGGGAGAAGGAGGAGAGGGGAGGAGGGGCATATTAAGGAATCCCACAAACCTTTTAAAAAAAAAAATTTTTAAAAAAATTTTATTATAAAAAAAAAATATTTTATAATAAAATAATTTGTATTGATTTTTAACATCTAATTAAATTTTTTTAATCTTATTGGTTAAAGCAAAAACCCCCCAAATCCCCAGGGCGGGGGTATTTTTTGGGGTGGTTTAGGGGGTTTTTAGGGCAGGAGGTGGGGTTTTGCGCTATTTCCATCCTTTACCCTTTACCACTCGTTTTGTTCAGTTTTTCAGTGTTCAGTTTCGGTTCTTTTTTTCTGTCTGTTATTTTGTTGGGGGTTTTTGTTGTCCTGTACCTTTTAATCTCACAAATAAAGAATTCCCCAGGTACTGCCCTTCTTACCCCCCCGTTTTAAATACCTTCACCTCGTCTCCTGACGCTTGTGACACCACCTCACCCTCCCCCCTCACCCTATTAAACCATACCCCTCCCATAGCGTTGCCCCTCATCCTTATCCTTACCCTGACACCCCACTGGTTTGGTTTCCGACACGTGGCGCTTGCTGCTAGTACCCCCAGGCCCACAAATCTTTTGCTGGGGGCACCGGGGAAAGGCCACGGCCGGGAAACCCAAATCGTGGTGGGGCCCGGAGCCGCGCCCCTCCAAGCCCTGGGGCCCGAGGGAGAGAACTCTCCCCCCGACCCGGGCGGGAGTGGCCAGCCTCTTTTGGGCCCACTGAGCTTCATCCTGTTCGGGGGGGATGGTTAGGGGGGAAAGCTCTGGAGCCAAGGTCGAGGGCCGGGCTGGCTACCAGATGGCGCCAAAACCTGAATTCCTCCCCCCCCCCTCAGTTAGCCGAGAGGCTCCGTGGCCCAATGGGGGCCCCACCCCCCTGGGAAAAATTTGGGCAGGCGACCCCGGCCCCGGGACCCGCCCCGAGCCGCGCCCTTTCCCTGCCACACGACCCCGGGGGGTGGGGCCGCGGGTAAACCCGCGAATCTCCCGATGGCGCTGACCCCTGACCTTTTCCCCAGAAAACCCACCCACTACCCCCAAGTTTACCCCCAGGCGGGGGGCCCCCGGCTCCTTCTTTTTCCCCTGAAATTTTTTTCCTCCCCCATCCTTTTTTACCCCCACTCTTCCTTCCCCCCCTTTTTTACATTTTATGCTTTGACCCAGTCTCACCCCTCAGCGCCCTTTCCCAGTGCCCCTTTGACCTGAGTTGCCCCCCCGGGCGCCCAGCTGGGGATCCCCCCCAGCGCCGTTCTTCATGTTCGTTATTCTTGTGTATGTTTTGAAACCCTTTTAGAAATAAAGAGAACAGCCAAGTGTACCCCTGCACACCACAAAACGAAATATAAAACTCTTGTATATATATATATATATATATATATATATATATATATATATAAAAAAAAAAAAGAGAGAGAGAGAGAGAGAGAGAGAGAGAGAGAGAGAGAAAAAAAAACATATTTTATATATTTGCAAAAAAAAATTTAAAATATATTTTTTAAAATATATATTATATATATATAAAATATTATATATATATAATATATTTTATATATATATATATATATATATATATATATGTATGTATGTATGTATACCTATTATATATTTATATATCTATATGTATATATGCAATTCATATACACAGGGTTTATGTGTGTGTGTGTTTATGTGTTTTTTTATGCAGGTGTGCGGGGCGCCATATCATCCTATAACTGAAAAGGAACAGAGAGCATGGGTGTTTTTGAATTAGGATGTGTTTGTAGGGCCCCAGCCGTGAGAGACCGAAATTTGGTTTCCCCGCCCCACCGTCCTCGGACGGGGAGCGGGTGAGGCCTAAGCCCTGTGTTCCGAAACACCCAAAACGTCGTAAAACGTCGTGATCCAAAGAGACAAAAAATTGGAAAATTAGTGTCATTTGAAAGAAGAATTTCTGGAACCGCCCCCTGACTGACCTCCCCCTCGTGGGGGGGCTCAGGTCACCCCCCCATGTGTCAGCTTGGCGGGAGGCCCCCCGGGGTCCAGCAATTATGACAGGGAAAATGAAAGTGAATGTGCACGAGTGAAAGGGAATAGGGAAAGGGTTCTCATAAGAGGGAAAGGAAGAAGAAAGCGCAAGTGAGATGAGGATACTGAGAATAGGTGCGAGAAAGAAAAGAGGAAAAAAAAAAGAAAACGGAAGGAAGCGAAAGAAGGGTGAACCAAAGAGGCTGTATTCCGCAGAACTGTGCCATGAACTTCATGGGAAATTAAGATGGGCCATGCAGCTGGGCCACCCCCGTGGTTTTGAGCCGCTGCTAAAGGAAGGCAGAGGAAGGCCGTACCTCCGGTACGCCGGGGGCAGGGAGAACAAACCCTGGGCTCAAAGGTACAAGGGGAAAAGTGATGACCCCCGGGTGGGGAAAAAAAGAAAGATAATTTTTCCCGTACCCATTCATGGGCCCTGAATATTCCTGGACGACGAAATGTTCGGTGGGTGAAGAGGAAGAGTCCAGGGGGGAGGGGCAGAGTCAGTCGTCCCTCGTGAAAGGGGGAAATGCCAAAAGGGGCTTCATCTCTGGGGCGGGGCAGGAGGGTGGACCAGTGGAGGGCCCGCAGTCCCAAATGTTGGAAAAGGGGCACAAATGTGGAAAAAGCCAAAGGGCGCCCGATGTGGTTCTGTGGCAAGAAACAGATTCCCGGGCTCCGGGGCCCAAAAAAGAAAAGGAGACGAATTAAGCCTTGTTTCGCAATTGCGGAGTCCCGCACAATACCGGGTTTTGGCATGCAGAGGAGGCCCCAATGGAAGGCTTCGGCCGTTCCCCCCCAAGGAGTCCAGAAGAGGCATCAAGGAGGGGCCCGGCACTTGCAGGCAGAGGTGCCGAGGGAGACAGCAGCTCCGCCGAAGGGGGTGCAGGGCCCACCGGCCGGGGCAGGAAGGGCCCTGCAGTAATGATGGGGGGGCAATATCTGACTACGCAGATGATCAGGGCCCTAATTAAAAGGGGTGGACGATTAGAAAACGGCTTGAAAAAAGGGAAAAAAAAGGAAAGGAGACCAGAAAGAAATGAATAGTAAAATATTTGTGGACTTGCAAGGGGAAAAAGAAAGAAAAAACCATTAAGGGGAAAGAAAGGACAAAAAATCGATAGTAAAGGGAAAATCCTCTGAGGTCTTCCGGTCAGTCCTCCTAAAAGGATCCGGGAAAAAAATCCCAAAATGGGGAAAATTTTAAAAAGCTATGGGGAATATTCAAAAAGTAGGCCCCAAGGACACAACAAAACCTGATGGAGCATAATTTGAATATTTTGTGGAATGGTAGTTTGCTTACCAGAGTTACAGAGTTCACTACTTTTCATAAAAACAAATTTACGGGTTTTTCTCCACGAAAACCCGGGGCACCACAAAAAACTCAATACCCCTGAACTAACAAAAGCCGGGAGAACAAACCCTAGAAAGGGGGAAGCTTCATTTGCAACAAGGTGAAATGTTATTGTCAACTTATACATCTCTGGGAGATCCTTTACCTAGATATTTACCTACTGCATGTACTCTGATCGTTGATAGTGGGGGCTTGAATGCTAGACACCCGCAATTAAAAAGGGGCAATATCAAGATAAGGAAGAGGTTTTACCAGTTTTTAAAGGATAGGCCTGATGATGTTTGGGGGGCAAAGGGGCAAAAATCAAGGGGGGACGGTTGATTACGCCTGCCTGCATGGCAGGGGGATTCAAGGAAAATGTGTGGGAAAATACCAGTGATCATTTCGCGTTTATTTTAAATTAGCTGAGGGAAAAACAAGTTTTCAGAGAAAACGGGTTTCATTTAATGAAACGACAGAGACCAGTTTGTTTACAACATAGAAATTGGTAAAACACATACACCCAAAGTTTAGATTGGTTCAACCGGGATTTGTTGAGTGCGAGAAAAAGTTTACCCACAACACCCCAAAACACAGAAAGGAAAGGGTCAGGGGGGAAGGGAAAAAATGGTACCGTGATAAGACACTTAAGGAATGGGCATAAAGTAAGGTTGGCACACAGGGAGTGGGCAAAAAAGGTTTTAAAAAAGGGAAAAGGGCAAAAATATACTCCTTATATATCAAGAATGGGGAAAAAAGGAAAAATAAGGGAGAAATACTGGAAAAAAATTTGGGAAAACATCGAGGAATGAAAAACCTTAAAGAAATAGGGTCACGTCAATAAGGTGAGGGGGAAAAAAAATATCCTCATCGGTCACCCCCACCCAGAGGGGGGAGGCAAAAAACATATTCAGAAATGGGGGAAGGATCTTCACTGGTCTCATTGCCACAACACCTGCGATGCTTTTGAGCATGGGAAAAGGAACGAAAAGAACAAATACAGTCATCCTTTAAAAATTACTGAAGATCTTTCAGACCAAATATAATGAACCTTTAAAAGCAATAAAAGGGGGGGAAAAAAACACGTAGGAGAAGATGGCGTTACATATGACATTCTAAATGCATTAGGCATGGAGAACAGCCCCTTTTTTAATCTTTTTCATGGTATTTAAGGTAGATTGCCAAGGCCCGGGAAAAAAACCCTTTAATACCCATTCCCAAACGTCGGGGGAAAAGGCCTGTATCTCTGACATCCTGCTTATGCAAGATGATGGAACGAATATTATTAAACAGACTAATGTTGTGATTGGAGATAAACTCTTTTAATCTGTAGGGGTTTTGAAAGGGAAGGGGGCACTTTGCCTAATTTAGTGTTTATCCAACGATGCAGAAAAGTGTAGAGTATTTGTTGATTTACAGGGGGCCTTTGATAAAACCAACGGAGAAGTGATTTGTATGAGTTTAAATTTTTAGGGGTCACGGGGAAAGTTTTAATGGATCGGTACATGTGTCGAGAGAAGAGCTTTTTGTGGTTTCAAGGCTGTTTGTCAGAGGAAAAAAACTTTAGCTGGGAACACCCAGGGAGGCTTTTAAACCCAACACTTTTTTTAAAGTACTGATGAACAGAAATCAGAGAGTATCCTCAGGGCGTCTAGCCAATTATATGCAGATATATTTGATACAAGGGACTACAAGGCCGTTTACAGACGGCGCTGAACAACTTTTTAAACTTGCTCAAACATTAGGGGTGGTTATCAATGAAGAAAAGACAAAAATTCAGAGCAAACAAAGGGGGAAGGAGACTATTTAAATACAAACAGGTGGAGAAAGTATTGACATGTAAATATCTGGGAGATACATTGGTTTACTGCGTCAAGTAAAGATTGAGGTGAATCATTTTTTGACTCAGTGTAGGGGCACAGGCCACTAGAGCATTGTTGTGGGGGTAGGAGCTGGGGTGCCCTTTCTGAGGCAAACTACATTAGTACGATAACAGCCTTGGTGGGTTATGCAGCACCACACTTTTCCAAACCTGTCAAGGAGACCCGGAAACGAAACCATACAAAAAAAAGTTGAGAATAACCGGGGTGTCAAACGAATAAGGATAAAGTAATGAGAGCAGAGACGGGATTGCAAAGGGTTGAAGATAGTGAGAGATCAAACAATAGCGGCCATCGGTTTGAGGGACCAGGGAAAAAAATTGTGAGAGATATGGCCAGCTTTTAAATGAGATCAATTTATAAAAAGGAGGATATATGAAGGAACTGAAAAATAATTCAATATTATAACCTGAAGGATTATTGTCATTCTCATTAGACACCTCCTAAGGTGCCGTAGGGAGGATCAGGGTATTAAATGATGTAGACCTTCTCTCTATGAATAAATATGTATGAACCTAACTTAAAGCAACGTACAACCAAAAATAAATAGTCTAACACGACTTGACATTGCTCATGTTTACGTGACGGGGCAGTCCTGGAAGATGGCAGAGCTGGGGCGGATTTCATCAGGTTCACGGGAGCGGGGGTCACCACAAGCATGGGGTGAGACTGAGCAATCACATATCTTCAACACAAGCTGAACTATGGGCAATTGACGGCCCCAAAGAGATTGAAACTTTAAAAGGATTCCACTTCTTTGGGACAGCAGGGGGGCACTGGACTCATTTAAAAGCAAGAACCCTGTGTTTTACCACATAGTTGGCGAGTGTCTTTTAAAAGTCATAGGTTTCGAGGTCAGGGGCGGGATTGCATTTGTGGGACCCCCGCATGTAGGTGTCACCTTAGTGAAGTGTTATGAGATCGCCAAGGGGGGGACCAGGAAGCAGAGGTAGAATTCACTGCTAGGGCCTTTAAAAGGCAAAGGGGAATATCAAGAGGACACAGTTAGACTAGACGACAAAGGGGGAAGCGAAGGGAAAAACGATACTCTGAGACACATATGCATCTTACGACGAGCACAAATTTGCTTTTGGGGAAAGGGAAGACAAAAGGAAAAAAGTGTGTACATGAGAATCAGGCTTGGAAAAATACTATTGGGAGTTGGGCGTTCCAGAAAAGAGAAAGAAAAAGAATGCAGGGTGTGTAGTTTACCAGATCCATACATTGACGCATTATATATTTAAAATTTTATGCTTCGACACATGAAATGCAGAGATAACAGGTTTACCTGAACAGGCGTATGGATGATTAGGGAAAGGTCAGGTTAGGATTTTGAAGAGATACAGGCAATTTTCACCAATATCATAAACATACCTCGCAAATATATATAGGTATGTAGGCTGTTACTTCTGCCGAATTAATGT
>NW_027217787.1:12500-13691 GCF_042767895.1 Penaeus vannamei | reverse complement strand
CAAATGCGGGGAATTAAGCCCTCCAACCTCACGCCACATCATCCCCACGGGCAATGTCCCTTTCGCCAAGAGGCCAACGGGGCCGAACATGCCCATGAACAGCTCGATGACGGGCCAAGATATTTCGACCCTGGACCAAAGACGATGGAGAAGAAGGAAGAAGGAAAGAAATCATTCTCAAAACTTTTTTTTCTCGGGATGGGCAGCACAAGAAACGGCTCCCCCACCCACCCCCACAAACACACAAAAAGCCGAAACATTCCGAAAATTTGTGGACTTGCACAGACTTTTTACGTGGGAGCATTTGTAGCCTCCCCCTCCTCCCTCCCTCCCCTACCTCCCCACCCTCGCCCAACATTCCGGGGCTCACATGAAAGTCGTATCAGCTGACAGGGATACAAATTCTCGGAAAATGGGAGGGCCGGGCCGCCTGGCTAGGAGGATTCTTCGCTACGAAGAAGTAGGAGAGAGGACGAGAAAAAAAATGTACGAAAGAAAGAGAGTTCCTAATGTTTATTTTATTAGCGTTTATCGGTACTTCAGCTTTCCTTGCGGCTCTCGAGCAAGAATGTTTATTTGACCTTCGAATATCAGTGTACAGTTATCCAGCATTTTATCTAAATTCCCCGAACCCCTCGTCCCCTTCGCTGTTACAAAAGAACCCTATCTCGGACCATAAACAGCGCACCTGCCAGACAGCCCCGCCCTCAGAATCGGCCATATTATCAATGACGACTTTCATCGTGATCAGTAATCTCGATGTTTACGTGTGGATTTCTCCTTTACGACCCACTAACAGAGCTCCAGGAATGACCCAGAGGCGGGGGCGGCGTAGGCCTAAGTCCCCGAGCATACGGAGGAAAGAACAGGGGAGGAGGGGAGAGTGAAGAAGGAAAGGCGATGCCGACTCACTCCCCTCGGTGAGTCACTTGGCACACACCCTGCTGAGTCAGCCGAAGAGGTGGCAGAAGCGACTCGAGTCAGCCGATAGAACTCCCTGAGTTTACATACCTACTCCTGAAGATCTTCATTCCTCTGCCTTGGGATTAGACTCCTGCGAATGCTGCCGTGTCACTTCTCAGCCGATCCAGTTTCATGTCATCATCCCATTTTCCTCTCCATCCCCCTCTCCCCATCCCCACCCCCCAGAGCCAGCCCCAACCCTCCCCCGCCGCCCCAACTTTCCGAGTT
>NW_027217786.1:12500-13683 GCF_042767895.1 Penaeus vannamei | reverse complement strand
TTATTATCATTATCATTATAATAATGATTGTTATTGTTGTTTCTGTTTTTGTTATTTATTATTAATGAAATTTATTGAAAATAAAGATTTCTCTCTCTCTCTCTATCTATCTATCTTTTTATTTATTTATCTATTTATTTATTTATTATTATTATTTATGTATTGCGGGCATTATCGGGACCAGCGGGTAATGGAAGCAAAACTGGTAACTTTGATTCTCTCTGGGATTCTTCCCTTCCTATTTCTCTCTCCCTCCTTCCCTTCCTTTTCCTCTCTCCCTCCTTCCCTTCCTATTTCTCTCTCCCTCCTTCCCTTCCTATTTCTCTCTCCCTCCTTCCCTTCCCTTTCCTCTCTCCCTCCTCCCCTTCCTTTTCCTCTGTCCCTCCTTCCCTTCCTATTTCTCTCTCCCTCCTTCCCTTCCTATTTCTCTCTCCCTCCTTCCCTTCCTTTTCCTCTCTCCCTCCTTCCCTTCCTCTTTCTCTCTCCCTCCTTCCCTTCCTTTTCCTCTCTCCCTCCTTCCCTTCCTCTTTCTCTCTCCCTCCTTCCCTTCCTTTATCTCTCTTGATCGGAAACATGAATGTGTAGCTTGGCGAAGTGACGTCGTGAACCTAACTCCTTATAAGGAAATCTTTGATCCTGAATGAGCCTTGAAAACGAATTATGTGTTCATGTTGATTTGTGAAATTTATCGAAATGATAACTTTGAATAGATTGGAAAAATGATTTTGTGTTCAGTTTGTATAAAAACTATTCGCAAACTGAACTGTTCAGGCTAACGAAAAAAACGTAAATATTTGTTCAATGTGTTATGTTCATTTGAGTGTAAACAAAGTCGCATGCGTTGGTTTAATGAAGTTATTTGTTAAATTCCTTTTCCTGCAACTACGATAAAACTAAATGTTAATTTTGTATGAGAATTGGATACAGGACTATGTAGGTTGGCGTCATTTAATTGAATAAATTTGATAAGCTTTATAAAGAAATTCTCATTATTAGAATACAGATGAAAAACTAAAAATCGAGTATTCATTGTCTCCCTCTCTCTCTAATGATAATGATAATGATAATGATAATGAGGATGGTGATAATGATGATGATGATGATGATGATGATAATTGTATTGATGATGGTGATGGTGATGATTATCATTATTATTGTTATTATCATCATAAATATTATTATT
>NW_027217786.1:0-5000 GCF_042767895.1 Penaeus vannamei | reverse complement strand
TTATTTATTTTTTGCGGGCATTGTCGGGACCAGCGGGAAGTGGAAGCAAAACAGGTAACTTTGATTCTCTCTGGGATCCTTCCCTTCCTTTTCCTCTCTCCCTCCTTCCCTTCCTATTTCTCTCTACCTCCTTCCCTTCCTTTTCCTCTCTCCCTCCTTCCCTTCCTATTTCTCTCTCCCTCCTTCCCTTCCTTTTCCTCTCTCCCTCCTTCCCTTCCTTTTCCTCTCTCCCTCCTTCCCTTCCTATTTCTCTCTCCCTCCTTCCCTTCCTTTTCCTCTCTCCCTCCTTCCCTTCCTATTTCTCTCTCCCTCCTTCCCTTCCTTTTCCTCTCTCCCTCCTTTCCTTCCTTTTCCTCTGTACCTCCTTCCCTTCCTTCGCTTCCTTTTCCTCTGTCCCTCCTTCCCTTTCTTTTCCTCCCTCCCTCCTTCCCTTCCTTTTCCTCTCTCCCTCCTTCCCTTCCTATTTCTCTCTCCCTCCTTCCCTTCCTATTTCTCTCTCCCTCCTTCCCTTCCTTTTCCTCTCTCCCTCCTTCCCTTCCTATTTCTCTCTCCCTCCTTCCCTTCCTATTTCTCTCTCTCCCTCCTTCCCTTCCTTTTCCTCTGTCCCTCCTTCCCTTCCTATTTCTCTCTCCCTCCTTCCCTTCCTTTTCCTCTGTCCCTCCTTCCCTTCCTATTTCTCTCTCTCTCCTTCCCTTCCTTTTCCTCTATCCCTCCATCCCCTCCTATTTCTCTCTCTCTCCTTCCCTTCCTTTTCCTCTCTCCCTCCTTCCCTTCATATTTCTCTCTCTCTCCCTCCCTTCCTTTTCCTCTCTCCCTCCTTCCCTTCCTATTTCTCTCTCCCTCCTTCCCTTCCTTTTCCTTTCTCCCTCCTTCCCTTCCTATTTCTCTCTCCCTCCTTCCCTTCCTTTTCCTCTCTCCCTCCTTCCCTTCCTTTTCCTCTGTCCCTCCTTCCCTTCCTTCCCTTCCTTTTCCTCTCTCCCTCCTTCCCTTCCCTTTCCTCTCTCCCTCTATCACTTCCTATTTCTCTCTCCCTCATTCCCTTCCTATTTCTCTCTCCCTCCTTCCCTTCCTATTTCTCTCTCCCTCCTTCCCTTCCTTTTTCTCTCTTCCTCCTTCCCTTCCTATTTCTCACTCCCTCCTTCCCTTCCTTTTCCTTTCTCCCTCCTTCCCTTCCTTTTTCCTCTCTCCCTCCTTCCCTTCCTTTTCCTCTCTCCCTACTTCCCTTCCGATTTCTCTCTCCCTCCACTTCCTTTTTCTCTCCCTCCTTCCCTTCCTATTTCTTTCTCCCTCCACTTCCTTTTTCTCTCCCTCCTTCCCTTCCTATTTCTTTCTCCCTCCTTCCCTTCCTATTTCTCTCCCTCCTTCCCTTCCTTTTCCTCTCTCCGTCCTTCCCTTCCTATTTCTGTCGCCCTCCTTCGCTTCCTTTTTCTCTCTCCCTCCTTCCCTTCCTTTTCCTCTCTCCCTCCTTCCCTTCCTTTTCCTCTCTCCCTCCTTCCCTTCCTTTTCCTCTCTCCCTCCTTCCCTTCCTTTTCCTCTCTCCCTCCTTCCCTTCCTTTTCCTCTCTCCCTCCTTCCCTTCCTTTTCCTCTCTCCCTCCTTCCCTTCCTATTTCTCTCTCTCTCCTTCCCTTCCTTTTCCTCTCTCCCTCCTTCCCTTCCTATTTCTCTCTCTCTCCTTCCCTTCCCTTTCCTCTCTCCCTCCTTCCCTTCCCTTTCCTCCCTCCCTCCTTCCCTTCCTATTTCTCTCTCCCTCCTTCCCTTCCTTTTCCTCTCACCCTCCTTCCCTTCCCTTTCCTCTCTCCCTCATTCCCTTCCCTTTCCTCTCTCCCTCCTTCCCTTCCTATTTCTCTCTCTCTCCTTCCCTTCCTTTTCCTCTCACCCTCCTTCCCTTCCTATTTCTCTCACCCTTCTTCCCTTCCTATTTCTCTCTCCCTCCTTCCCTTCCTTTTCCTCTCTCCCTCCTTCCCTTCCTTTTCCTCTCTCCCTCCTTCCCTTCCCTTTCCTCCCTCCCTCCTTCCCTTCCTATTTCTCTCTCCCTCCTTCCCTTCCTTTTCCTCTCTCCCTCCTTCCCTTCCTATTTCTCTCTCCCTCCTTCCCTTCCTATTTCTCTCTCCCTCCTTCCCTTCCTATTTCTCTCTCCCTCCTTCCCTTCCTATTTCTCTCTCCCTCCTTCCTTTCCTTTTCCTCTCTCCCTCCTTCCCTTCCTATTTCTCTCTCTCTCTTTCCCTTCCAATTTCTCTCTCCCTCCTTCCCTTCCTATTTCTCTCTCCCTCCTTCCCTTCCTTTTCCTCTCTCCCTCCTTCCCTTCCTATTTCTCTCTCCCTCCTTCCCTTCCCTTTCCTCTGTCCCTCCTTCCCTTCCTATTTCTCTCTCCCTCCTTCCCTTCCTTTTCCTCTCTCCCTCCTTCCCTTCCTTTTCCTCTCTCCCTCCTTCCCTTCCTATTTCTCTCTCCCTCCTTCCCTTCCTTTTCCTCTCTCCCTCCTTCCCTTCCTTTTCCTCTCTCCCTCCTTCCCTTCCTTTTCCTCTCTCCCTCCTTCCCTTCCTTTTCCTCTCTCCCTCCTTCCCTTCCTTTTCCTCTCTCCCTCCTTCCCTTCCCTTTCCTCTGTCCCTCCTTCCCTTCCTTTTCCTCTCTCCCTCCTTCCCTTCCTATTTCTCTCTCCTTCCTTCCCTTCCCTTTCCTCTCTCCCTCCTTCCCTTCCTTTTCCTCTCTCCCTCCTTCCCTTCCCTTTCCTCTCTCCCTCCTTCCCTTCCTTTTCCTCTCTCCCTCCTTCCCTTCCTTTTCCTCTCTCCCTCCTTCCCTTCCTTTATCTCTCTTGATCAGAAACAGGAATGTGTAGCTTGGCGAAGTGACGTCGTGAACCTAATTCCTTATAAGGAAATCTTTGATCCTGAATGAGCCTTGAAAACGAATTATGTGTTCATGTTGATTTGTGAAATTTATCGAAATAATAACTTTGAATAGATTGGAAAAATGATTTTGTGTTCAGTTTGTATAAAACTATTCGCAAACTGAACTGTTCAGGCTAGCGAAAAAAACGTAAATATTTGTTCAATGTATTATGTTAATTTGAGTGTAAACAAAGTCGCATGCGTTGGTTTAATGAAGTTATTTGTTAAATTCCTTTTCCTGTAACTACGATAAAACTAAATGTTAATTTTGTATGAGAATTGGATACAGGACTATGTAGGTTGGCGTCATTAAATGGAATGAATTTGATAAGCTTTATAAAGAAATTCTCATTATTAGAATACAGATGAAAAACTAGAAAAACTGATAATGAGGATGGTGATGGTGATAATGATGATGATGATGATAATTGTATTGATGATGGTGATGGTGGTGACAATGATGATGATGATGATGATGATGATAATTGCATTGATGATGGTAATGGTGATGATTATCATTATTAATGTTATTATTATCATGAATATTATTATTATTATTATTATTATTATTATTATTATCATTATTATTATTATTATTATTATTGTTGTTGTTATTACTATTATTATATTTATTATTATTTTTATTACTGTTGTTGTTATCATCATCATCATTATCCACCATCACCATATAATGATAATAATGATGATGATGATAATAATAATAATAATAATAATAATAATAATAATAATAATAATAATAATAATAATGATAATAATAATAATGATAATAATAATAATGATAATAATAATAATAATAATAATAATAACAATAATAATAGCAATAATAATAATAATAA
The DNA here is from genome assembly GCF_042767895.1 of Penaeus vannamei. Lineage (NCBI taxonomy): Eukaryota > Metazoa > Arthropoda > Malacostraca > Decapoda > Penaeidae > Penaeus > Penaeus vannamei. The sequence goes on along the minus strand of NW_027217786.1, from coordinate 1,256 downwards.
TAATAATAATAATAATAATAATAATAATAATAATAATAATAATAATAATAATAATAATAATAATAATAATAATAATAATAATAATAATAATAATAATAATAATAATAATAATAATAATAAAATGATAATAATGATAATGGTAATACTAATGACAATAATGATTATGTAGGAACAAGATGTAATCAAAATCTAATGATAATAGTTATAATGACAATGTTTATAACAATGACAATAAAAACACTAACAACCCACCCATGAACGAGACGCGAACCCGGGCCCCTCAAGTGACAGACGCGCACGCTACCGATCGAGCTACTGAAACTTAATAAACTGATAGTTTGTATATAAATTTAAAGCAAACAGTCTCTACTCACTTGTCTGTGGTGGAAATGATGATGGTGATGCTGATGATATGATGATGATGATCATCATCATCATTATCATTATCATTATTATTATCATAATCATTACCATTATCATTATTATCATTTTTATTATTACGATTATCACTCTTACTGTTACTAATATTGTCGCTATTCTTATTATTGTTAGCATCCTGATCGTTATGTTATTGTTGTTATTATTACTATTATCATAGTTATTACTATTATTCTTTTTATTGGTATTGTTGATATTATTACTATTATTATTATAATGATGATGATGATAATGATAATCTTTCTAATTCTCATCATTATTATCATTATCATTATTGTTATCATTGTTATGATGATGATGATTGAGATGATGATTGAGATGATGATTGAGATGATGATGATGATGATGAGGATGATGATAATGATTGTTATTATCATTATCCTTTTTATTTTCGTCATTTTTTATTTTCGTTATTATTAATATTGTCATTATCATTACTGTTCTCGTTATTATAATCAATTATTATTATTATTAAATTCATTATTATTGTATTATCATTATCATCATCATTATTATTATCATCATTATTATCATTGTTTTCATTACTATAATAATAATAATAATAATAATAATAATAATAATAATAATAATAATAATAATAATAATAATAATAATAATTATTATTATTATTATTATTATTATCATTATTATTATTGTTATAATTTTCATGATCATCATATTGTTGTTATGATTATTATCATTATTGTTATCATTATTACAATTATTATCAATATTATTATTATTATTATTACTATTATCATTATTATTGTCATCATCATTATTGCCATCGTAATTATCATCATTAATTTCATTATTAT
>NW_027217785.1:12500-13683 GCF_042767895.1 Penaeus vannamei | reverse complement strand
ACAGTACATATAAATATCTATCTACCTTTATATGTCCTATCTGAATACTTATGTTCTCTCAAGCAGGCTGCCAATTACATCTAATTTATCATAGTAAAAAAACATCACATTAACAAAATGTATATTTTCTCTATATAGCAAAATACACCATGTCTGAAAAATGTCTCGCCTCTCTAAGAATGACATTAGGAAACTATTTTGAAGTGCTTTCTACAATGATTTTTATATTTTAACTCCAAAACAGATTGTTTTAAACTGCAGTATACAATTTTTCAATAATGGCTATATATGATACATTATATCAATAATGATACTTGAATTTGAACAATACAAAACAAAATACAAGAAGTTTTATAACAAACTTTTCTAAATCATGATTTTCAGCTCTTTAATATAGGACTGTTCACATACAAAACATATAAGCAAATAACAAAGCTTCTGTATAAAGAGGAATCCTAAGTCTTTATCAGTTTTCTTTTTTATAATATATATATCCTGAAATAACAAACTAGATATATCTTTTCAGAAAATAAAAACCTTTGATTTTATTTGAGGAGCATTATACCTACAAGGATCATATTTAGAATCTGATAAAGGGTAACTATTACAACTTTGTCTATCTACTAATCCAACATAAATATGCTACTTGTTTATATACATCTACATTTTCCATTCTCCTCGACGAAAGACACTGTTTTTGTTTTTCTCAAAATCTTGACCTAGTAGGGTAACTGTAGAAGTCTGAAACTGTGAGTCTTCAATAATTTGGCCTTCCGCACCTCCTGTAGTATACATACCAGTGAGCCAATGTGTTTACTCAAGAGCATTTCAGGATCATATCCCTGTACAACAGAGATGAAAATCAATAAGTTACGAATATAAATGCAAGCAAACATAAATTACATTTATTTATGCTTAAAGACCCCCTAATAAGGAGAGGTCTGTTTAAAAACTTGAACCAAATGAAATTTACAAAAAATAAAATGGATAGTACTGTATGAAAGAAATCTTCCTTTAATTATTTTTGGAGGATACTGCATCCTTGGGAAGACGCATGAAGGTCACTTGGTTCAAATTGAGTCTTGGATAGTTTCATACTCTTACGGTGCTGGAAAAATGAATATTATGGCCCAAACCTGATACCTTCTTGGTTAAATAAGGGCAAATCCCCAGTTCATTTATG
>NW_027217784.1:0-2500 GCF_042767895.1 Penaeus vannamei | reverse complement strand
CCGCCATATTGGTGCGAGTGAAGGCGCCTCAGGTGAAGGCAGGGGAGAGCAGCCTTCCGCGCTTCACGGCGGGCGGGAAATCAGCTCTCTTCGCTCTTGTTTAAGGGAAATACAGCAGGACGGTCAAGGCCTCCAGCGCGCCCATACTTAAGGCTCTTTTGAGAATCCGACCCCAGTTGTTTATGCTTTTAATTTAGCTTTTCTAATTTAGTTTTTTTTTTATCAAATATACCATACTCACGTACTCTAGAACCCCTCTTTTGCCCGTTCTTCTCATGAGGGTTCAGGTCATTCAGAGGACAGTTATATACCCTCTAATTGCGCCAGGCATCCCCCTGGGCTACAGGGCAATTTACTCAACGATGATGAAAATAATGACAATAATGCTAATAGAAATAGTAACAATTATAATAATAATAACAATAATAATAACTTTAATAAAGATAATCATAATCATAATGATAATAATAATGATAATGATATCAATAACAAAAATTATAGTAATGACAAAAATAATGGTAATGATGATAATAATAATAATAATGATAATGATTATGATCATAATGATAATGAGAATAACAATAATGATAATGATAATAATAAAAAGAATAAGAATAAGAACAAAAATATTAATGATAACAATAATGAGTAGATACAGGACAGTGATGATGAGGATAATTATTATTGTGATGATGACAGTGACAATTATAATGATAATGATAACAGTATCACCAATAACAACAAGGACAATGATGACAAAAACAATAATAAAAGAGAAAATAATGATATTAATAAAGATAATATCAACAACTTTTCCTACAATCTCACAACCTATGACAACGAACACCGGTGTTTGTTATAAGGCGAAAATAATCCGGTTTGCATTACAATTACCTACGCTTTACAGATAACAAGCTTCCCCTTAACGGCTTTTCGGTGATTATCGGGGACTCGCGCCATGTGGAGGCCAGTAGACAGATAAATTGAACGGAAAGCTTCGCAATTCGTGGAGATTTTTTTTTTTCGTATTTCTTATTTTTCTTGTTTTGGGGGTTAAGAAGTAATGGAGGGTATTTTGTTGAATTTCTTTTTTTTTCTCTATCTCTATCTGTTTATCTCTCTTCCTCTCTCTCTCTCTCTCACTCTCTCTTTCTTTTTCTTCCTCTCTCTCTCTCTCTCTCTCCCTCTCTCTCTCTTTCGCTTTCTTCCTCTCTCTATATCTATCTATCTATCTATCTATCTTCCCCTTCTCTCTCTCTTTCTCTCTCTATGTCTCTCTGTCTCTATGTCTCTCTTTCTCTGTCTCTCTCTCTCTCTATCTCTCTCTCTCTCTCTCTCTCTCTCTTTCTCTCTCTCTCTCTCTCTCTCTCTCTCTCTCTCTCGCTCCCTCTTTCCCTCATACTCATTAGTTTATTTCACAATTTATTTATTTTTCTCTTTTCTCTTCCTATTCCCTGCATTTCCCAGTGTTCCTTCTCTTGCATTTCTGATGTTCAAATTCCTCAAGCTTGGTAATGAGGAAATTCAGGCGCTTCAGTCTAGCAATATAATAATTTTGATGATAATGATAATGGATATTGTGATGATGATAATGGTAATGATAATATTGGTGATGATGATGATGACGATAGTGATAATAATGATAACAAGGACAATAATAATAATAAGGATGCTAATGATGATGATAATATAATAATAATAATATTGATAATGATATTAATACTAATAATAATAACAATAAAACAATGTTAATGATAATAACAGTGGTGATAAGAAAGATAATGATAGTAATAATAACAATAGAATAAAATTGATAATGATAATGATAGCAACAATCATAATGATAATAATAATAGAAATAATGAAGATGATGATAATAACGATAATGATAATAAATACAATAGCAATAATGATATTTATAATCATAATAATAATAATGAAAGTGATGATGAAGATAATAGTTGTAGCTTAATATTAATGATAATAATGATAATAACAATGGTGATAGATATCAATAATTTCAATGAAAATGATAATGATTATTATAATAGTAATAATAATATGAAGAAGAAACGATAATGATAAAGATTACAACAATGATTGAAATGTTAATGAAACAATAATGAAAATGATGATAATGTTAATGAAAATGATAATGAAAAAATAATGGTAATAACAAAATGATGATAATGCTAATTATTAAAAAAATAATATTAAAAACAAAAACAATAATAATCATCATAATGATAATAATAAGAAAATAACAAAAACAACAATAGCAAAAAACATAACTTAAAATGGAAGAAGAAACACACTGAAAAGAACAATTAGAACATCAATCACTAAAAACCTTCATGAAATCGACCCCATAGGGAGTGGAAACCGAGCCAAAGCGCAAAAAGCTATTACAGTCAACGGTAGAGATATGTGCATTTAAATACAAATGAACGGCAAAGCTTGTCCACACAAAATACAGATGTGTTGTAACTCTGCGTTCATG
>NW_027217783.1:10000-13680 GCF_042767895.1 Penaeus vannamei | reverse complement strand
ATATATATATATATGAATGTGTATGTATATATACACACACATATATGTATGTATGTTTGTTAGTGTGTGCGTGCATGTGTGCCCGAGTGTGCCAACCGCCAGCGAAATTCCACAGCACCGCAGTAACGTGGCAAGCCCTCAGAAAATCCAGCCGCCTTCACCTCATCATGGACAATCCCGCTGATAACGGAATCTGTATCAAATCCTTTTGGAATCCTTATTAAATGCATTTCGAGTGCGAGGGGAGAAGGGCCTCGGACGCACAGATTAGAATGAAGAGATAATTAAGGATTTTGCAGATTTCAAATGCGTGACAGATTTGTCTCCTCGATGGATGTGGCCGCCGTCTCCTAATTCGGTGAAGATTAAGTATTTTTTAATTTGATTATGGTATTTAGATGTACATTAAGTAATTTATAAGTAATGTATAAGTACACGCACCTACACACAACTATGCATAAAAACACTTAATAATCGGACAAATGTAGATACAATTATAAATTCACGTGTACATATTCTCTTAATGAGGGATATGTAGAACCATTTACATATTTGCACGTATATCAAATATTGACTATTCGAGCGATATATAAGCCTGTTGTGTTCTGCTGTAAATAGCCCCTAGAGACAACTGGTATTCTATATCCTAAAATAATGGTTGTCACAAATATGACACAGCTTAATTTGACATTGAATAATATAACAAAACTTAGGTGGACATAGACCAAATACTATTAAACTTAGATGGACATAGACCTATCACTATTAAACTTAGACGGACATAGACCAAATACTATTGAACTTAGCTGGACATAGACCTATCACTATTAGACTTAGATGGACAATTGTCAATCACTATTAAACTTAGATGGACACAGACCAATCACAATTAAACTTAGATGGACACAGACCAATCACTATTAAACTTAGATAGACATAGGCCAATCACCAGTAGACAGATGGACAATGGCCAATCACTATTAAACTTAGATGAACATAGACCAATCACTATTAAACTTAGATGGACATAGACCTATCACTATCAAACTTATATGAACATAGACCACTCGTTATCAAACGTAGATGGACATAGACCAATCACTGTCAAACTTAAATGGATATTGACTAACTACGATTAAATTCTAAAGTACACTGACTACTCAAAATAAAAACTTGAATGGACACTGACTAATTATTATTAAACTTAAAAGGATACTGACTAATCATAATCAAAACTTAAATGGATACTGACTAATCATAATCAAAACTTCAATAGATAATGACTAATAATGGTAATTCTTAAAACTAATCGTAAATAAACTTAAATCTAGTTATAATGAAAAACTATATACCCATTGACTTATCATAATAAGATTAAATAGTTATTGGCTAATCACTGACTCTGTACACGTTGCATGTTCGAAACTTTGATTTATCCAGCAGCTTTCTCATTATCCACAACAATAAAGTGATTGCATATGAAATTAAGGAATATCATCGCATGTACAATATCATGGTATTCTGTAGTCACTAAAAAAATTCTCTTCTTGTAAACACCTGACCTCAGTGTCAAGAATACAATATATCTTCATGTTTCAGAGAAGTTGAAAGGGCAGAGATCATGGCAGCTTCTGTTTGTCATGGAGAGTCACATAATCCTTATTATCATCATTATCGTTATCATAATCAGTATTATCGTTGTTATAATCATCATTATCGTTGTTATAATCATCATTATCGTTATTATAATCATCACTATCGTTATTATAATCATCCTTATCGCTATCATAATCATCATTATCATTATCATAATCATCATCATTATCATAATCATCATTATCATTATCATAATCATCATTATCGTTATCATAAACATCATTATCGTTATCATAATCATCGTTATCGTTATCACAGTCGTCATTATCGTTATCATAATCATCATTATCATTACCATAATCATCATTATCATTATCATAATCATCATTATCGTTATCATAATCATCATTATCATTACCATAATCATCATTATCGTTATTCTAATCATAATCATCATTATCATTGATAACATTGTTATAACTACCACCATGGCCATTATTATCACCATCATCATTATTTGATCAATTGAATGATTTATTCATGTATCTTTACTCACTTATATCTCATTAACTAGTTTATCTATTTATCTTTCTTGATCTTCATCATCATTATCTTTTTATAAAACCAGTATCAACAGAGCCATCAAAACAACGAATGGCGTCGTGGCAAAACAATAGTCAATTACAACAGACAGAAAGAGAAAAAGTTGTTCTTATCACAACTGTTTGATTTTATGGTTTCTGTAAGATTAATAACAACGACAGAGGAGCGACATCAATGGTAAAAAAATCACTTGGGGAAGCTATATCATAGGATCTTTGATGCATATAGTATTTATATAACATTATACATACACAAGTACGCGTTCTTATATACATGCATATATAAAAACACGCGCACACACATACACATGCCCAAACACACACACAAACACACACACACATACACACGCACACACACGCACATACACAAACACACAGACACACACACACACAAACACACACATGCACATAGACACACACACACTCACACATACACAAAAACACAAACACACACACACAAACACACACAAACACACACACACATAGACACACACAAACACACAGACACACACAAACACACACACACATACACACGCACACACACGCACATACACACACACGCACACGCACATACACACACACTAACACACACGCTTACTACTCGCCACCAAAGAACTAAATCAGAGCAAAAGTAAACAAAAACAGACGAACCATAATGAAGACCTTTCTTGCTCTCCTTCTCGCAAAAAAGTCCAATCACGACTTCGCTATCTCTCAGGTACTTCCTCGAGGGTAAGAAGTCCTCCTCGAGACATGTTTTGCGTCAGTTTCGAGGCTTCATTTCGTATCATGTAGAGGTTTAGTATCGAATCATATCGAGGTCTAATTTCCTATCATATCGAGCCTTCATTTCGTATAATTTCAAGGCTTCATTTCATAACATTTTGAGGCTTCATTTCGTAGAATTTCGAGGCTTCATTTCGTAGAATTTCAAGGCTTCATTTCATAACATTTTGAGGCTTCATTTCGTATCATATCGAGCCTTCATTTCGTATCATTTCGAGGCTTCATTTCGTATCATTTCGAGGCTTCATTTCATAACATTTTGAGGCTTCATTTCGCAGAATTTCGACGCTTCATTTCGTACCATTTCGAGGCTTCATTTCGCAGAATTTCGACGCTTCATTTCGTACCATTTCGAGGCTTCATTTGCTATTGTTTCGAGGTTTATTGTTATAATTTCGAGGTCTTGTTTGTTAGAAGGGGGGGGGAGGGGGAGGGAGGGACCGGAAGGAAAGGGGAAAGAAGAAAGAGGAGAAAAAAAGGAAGAGGAGAAGGGAGGGAAAAAGAGGAGACAGGGAGAGAGGAAAGGAGAGAAAGGAATAGAGGATAATAAAAGTGACTGGAAAAGAAAAACAGAGAGAGAGAGAGAAGAAGGGAGGCAAAATGAGACAGCGAGAGAGAAGAAAACAAGAAAAGAAGAGGAAAAGGAGCGGAAGAGAAGAAAGAAAATAAAGAAAGAGGAGGATTATCTTTTCTTCC
>NW_027217781.1:12500-13670 GCF_042767895.1 Penaeus vannamei | reverse complement strand
TATATATATATATATCTATATATGTATATATATATATAAGTATTTATATATATATATATATATATATATATATATATATATATATATATATATATATATATATATATATATATATATATATATATATATATATATATATATATATATATATATATAAATGTATATGCATATATATATATACATATATGTATATATATATATATATATATATACATACATATATATATATATATATTATAAATATATATATATATATACATATATATATATGTATATATATATATATATACATATATATATATAAATATAAATATATATATATATATATACATACATATATATATATATATATATATATATATATATATATATATATATATATATATATATATATATATATATCTATATATATATATATATATATATATATATATATATATATATATATGTATATATATATATATATATATATGTACATATATATATATATATATATATATATATATATATATACATATTTATATATATATACATATATATATATATATATATATATATATATATATATATATATATATATATATATATATATATATATATATATATATATATATATATATATATATATATATATATATATATATATATATATATATGTATATATATATATATATATATATATATATATATATATATATATATATATATATATATATATATATATATGTATTGAACAAATCAAGGTTGAAATCGGTTTCGTGAACATTGTAGGTTTTTTCATCCCCCTCTCCAACCCAGGCATTATCATTTTGTAGTGTTGTTAATAAAGTGTAATAAATGTTACAAAGAGGAATTTAACTTTCCATAGACCACCTTAGACAGTTGCCCATAACCGTGAGTATCATCATACACCCCACGTTCCTAAAGGGCGACCGAGCCGCACTGCCAAACTAACATCTTAAAATAGGGTTTTTTCGGGATACCTCCTATTTCTTTTTTTTTTTTTTTTTTCATGAAAACCCCGATGGTGGAAGCGCGAATAGTTTATGTTACTTATGGAAAAATTAATTAGCAATTGGAGAGTAACAATATTTACTTTAACAAATCAAAGTTCATTTATCTACTTTATTAAAGGGACTGCGTTGCTCCCCAAACATACGACATTCTGAT
>NW_027217780.1:0-13670 GCF_042767895.1 Penaeus vannamei | reverse complement strand
TTGCACCAAGTAGCTGCTTGGCTGGTTTTATATATATATATATGTATATATATATATATATATATATATATATATATATATATATATATATATATAAAATATATATAAAACCAACCAAGCAGCTACTTGGTGCAAATTTATATATATATATATATATATATATATATATATATATATATATATATATATATATATATATATATATATATTTTATATACATATATATATATATATATATATATATATATATATATATATATATATATATGTATATAAAATCCCCCCCCATATATATATATATATATATATATATATATATATATATATATATATATATATGTATGTATATAAAATCCCCCCCCCCAATCTAAGGAAGGGAGGGTCACGTGCACACGCAATTAGTCGACGGGGTGATGGTTTTAATTTTTCTTTTTTCCTTTTTGTTCGGGTTTGGGGAGGACTCGATGGGGAGAATGCGGAGAGGGGTGTGTAAGTTGTACATGTATGGTCAAAGCAATATTTAGCACATTTTTATTATCGATCCTAACCCATTCCGTTGTTTAGGGGTGTTTAAAGGTCTACCCAACGCCCCTTTGGTATCTGAGTTTCTCTATTGGTTCATTTTTACATGTTTAATAAATTTATAATTATTGTGCTAGTTAGTGTAATAGGAATCCCTGTTGAATCCCTACTACAGTTTGGCAAATCATGCCAAGTATAAGCTTTCTCGCTAGTGAAGACGGCCCTCATCACGGCTCTCATCACCAGCTGGTGCTTTATCCTCAGCGCCGCTTACTCCGCCTTCTGCAGGTGGCGCAGTGGCCAAGCTGGGTGGCTGGATCTCGCCGACGAGCTGTGTCTTCTTTTCCGCACAGACTCGGCGCTGATGTGGGATCCCCTGCGGTGCCTATTCTGCCGACGCGACACTGAGGAAGAAGCCAAGGAGGCCAAGCTACCGAAGGCCAAGTCACCGAAGGCCAAGCTACCGAAGGCCAAGTCACCGAAGGCCAAGCTACCGAAGGCCAAGTCACCGAAGGCCAAGCTACCGAAGGCCAAGCTACCGAAGGCCAAGTCACCGAAGGCCAAGTCACCGAAGGCCAAGTCACCGAAGGCCAAGCTACCGAAGGCCAAGCTACCGAAGGCCAAGTCACCGAAGGCCAAGTCACCGAAGGCCAAGTCACCGAAGGCCAAGTCACCGAAGGCCAAGTCACCGAAAGCCAAGTCACCGAAGGCCAAGGCAGCTACGAGTCAGATCTACGGCCCCTGCGGCTACATTGTGTTATAAATTCTCTTATTTATTTACTCTTTGTTCGGGTACGATATTCCTTCGGGTACGATATACGGCGCCTCGAAGGCCAAGGCACCGAAGGCCGCCAAGGCACCGAAGGCCGCCAAGGCATCGAAGGCCGCCAAGGCACCGAAGGCCGCCAAGGCACCGAAGGCCGCCAAGGCACCGAAGGCCGCCAAGGCACCGAAGGCCGCCAAGGCACCGAAGGCCGCCAAGGCACCGAAGGCCGCCAAGGCACCGAAGGCCGCCAAGGCACCGAAGGCCGCCAAGGCATCGAAGGCCGCCAAGGCACCGAAGGCCGCCAAGGCATCGAAGGCCGCCAAGGCATCGAAGGCCGCCAAGGCATCGAAGGTCGCCAAGGCACAGAAGGCCAAGGAAGCTCCGGAGGAGGAGGCCGTCCTTCAGCCCGAGATGAAGGCTTCGGAGGAGGAGGCCGTCCTCGAGCCCGAGATGGAGGCTCCGGAGGAGGAGGCCGTCCTCGAGCCCGAGATGGAGGCTCCGGAGGAGGAGGCCGTCCTCGAGCCGGCCATCATGTTAAGCACAGTTGTTTAGCTTCGTAACTACTGGCGCAGACAGTGCAAGAAGGAGTTCAGCCGCGCTGAGGGCGTGGCCGAGCCCGAGGAGGTGGCACTCCCCGTGCTGTTGCAGTGGCTGAAGAAGTAGTACAACGTTGGGATCAGAATGCCACGAACCGACGCAGCACCCGTTAGCGTGGTGGGTCTGCCCGTGCACGCCGAGCAGGGCGATAAGCCTACCTAGGTGCTCGAGCCCGAGGAGGTGGCGCTCCCCGTGCTGTTGCAGTGGCTGAAGAACGAGTACAACGTTGGGATCAGAATGTCACGAGGCGACGCAGCACCCGTCAGCGTGGGGGGTCTGCTCGTGAACGTCAAGTCAGCCGTGGAATACATCAAGGTCTTGATCAAGGAGCAGAGCGCTAAGCTTACCCAAGTGCTCGACCAGGTGCCCAAAAAGGTGCCCTATAAGGTGCCAAGGAAGACCAAGACTCCCCTCAAGGTCCTCCGGAGGAGGAAGCCGTTTTCGAGCACGAGATGGAGGCTCCGGAGGAGGAGGTCGTCCTCGAAGGCACCCTTCATGACCGCGAATGAGCCCCTCAAGGCCGAAAAACAACCGAAAAAGGCCACCTTTAAAATTGAGGAGGCCGTCCTCGAGCTCGAGATGCAGGCTCCGGAGGAGAAGGCCATCCTCGAGCCCGAGATGCAGGCTCCGGAGGAGGCCATCCTCGAGCCCGAGATGGAGCCCGAGATGAAGGCTCCGGAGGAGGAGGCCATCCTCGAGCCCGAGATGGAGGCTCCGGAGGAGAAGGCCATCCTCGAGCCCGAGATGGAGGCTCCGGAGGAGAAGGCCATCCTCGAGCCCGAGATGGAGGCTCCGGAGGAGGAGACCGTCCTCGAGCCCGAGATGGAGCCCGAGATGAAGGCTCCGGAGGAGGAGGCCGTTTTCGAGCCCGAGATGCAGGTTCCGGAGGAGAAGGCCATCCTCGAGCCCGAGATGGAGGCCATCCTCGAGCCCGAGATGAAGGCTCCGGAGGAGGAGGCCGTTTTCGAGCCCGAGATGGAGGCCGTTTTCGAGCCCGAGATGGAGGCCGTCCTCAAGCCCGAGATGAAGGCCGTCCTCGAGCCCGAGATGGAGGCTCCGGAGGAGGAGGCCGTCCTCGAGCCCGAGATGGAGGCTCCGGAGGAGGAGACCGTCCTCGAGCCCGAGATGGAGCCCGAGATGAAGGCTCCGGAGGAGGAGGCCGTTTTCGAGCCCGAGATGCAGGTTCCGGAGGAGAAGGCCATCCTCGAGCCCGAGATGGAGGCCATCCTCGAGCCCGAGATGAAGGCTCCGGAGGAGGAGGCCGTTTTCGAGCCCGAGATGGAGGCCGTCCTCAAGCCCGAGATGAAGGCCGTCCTCGAGCCCGAGATGGAGGCTCCGGAGGAGGAGGCCGTCCTCGAGCCCGAGATGGAGGCTCCGGAGGAGGAGGCCGTCCTCGAGCCCGAGATGGAGGCTCCGGAGGAGGAGGCCGTCCTCGAGCCCGAGATGGAGGCTCCGGAGGAGGAGGCCGTCCTCGAGCCCGAGATGGAGGCTCCGGAGGAGGAGGCCGTCCTCGAGCCTGAGATGGAGGCTCCGGAGGAGGAGGCCGTCCTCGAGCCCGAGATGGAGGCTCCGGAGGAGGAGGCCGTCCTCGAGCCCGAGATGGAGGCTCCGGAGGAGGAGGCCGTCCTCGAGCCCGAGATGGAGGCTCCGGAGGAGGAGGCCGTCCTCGAGCCCGAGATGGAGGCTCCGGAGGAGGAGGCCGTCCTCGAGCCCGAGATGGAGGCTCCGGAGGAGGAGGCCGTCCTCGAGCCCGAGATGGAGGCTCCGGAGGAGGAGGCCGTCCTCGAGCCCGAGATGGAGGCTCCGGAGGAGGAGGCCGTCCTCGAGCCCGAGATGGAGGCTCCGGAGGAGGAGACCGTCCTCGAGCCCGAGATGGAGGCTCCGGAGGAGGAGGCCGTCCTCGAGCCCGAGATGGAGGCTCCGGAGGAGGAGGCCGTCCTCGAGCCCGAGATGGAGGCTCCGGAGGAGGAGGCCGTCCTCGAGCCCGAGATGGAGGCTCCGGAGGAGGAGGCCGTCCTCGAGCCCGAGATGGAGGCTCCGGAGGAGGAGGCCGTCCTCGAGCCCGAGATGGAGGCTCCGGAGGAGGAGGCCGTCCTCGAGCCCGAGATGGAGGCTCCGGAGGAGGAGGCCGTCCTCGAGCCCGAGATGGAGGCTCCGGAGGAGGAGGCCGTCCTCGAGCCCGAGATGGAGGCTCCGGAGGAGGAGGCCGTCCTCGAGCCCGAGATGGAGGCTCCGGAGGAGGAGGCCGTCCTCGAGCCCGAGATGGAGGCTCCGGAGGAGGAGGCCGTCCTCGAGCCCGAGATGGAGGCTCCGGAGGAGGAGGCCGTCCTCGAGCCCGAGATGGAGGCTCCGGAGGAGGAGGCCGTCCTCGAGCCCGAGATGGAGGCTCCGGAGGAGGAGGCCGTCCTCGAGCCCGAGATGGAGGCTCCGGAGGAGGAGGCCGTCCTCGAGCCCGAGATGGAGGCTCCGGAGGAGGAGGCCGTCCTCGAGCCCGAGATGGAGGCTCCGGAGGAGGAGGCCGTCCTCGAGTCCGAGATGGAGGCCGTTTTCGAGCACGAGATGGAGGCTCCAGAAGAGGAGGGCGTTTTTGACCCCAAGATGGAGGCCGTCCTCGAGTCCGAGACTTCGGAGGAGGACGAGCCTGAGACTCCGGAGGAGGAGGCCGATATCGAGTCCGAGACTTCGGAGGAGAACGAGCCTGAGACTCCGGAGAAGGAGGCCGTCCTCGAGTCCGAGACTTCGGAGGAGGACGAGCCTGAGACTCCGGAGGAGGATGCCGTCCTCGAGTCCGAGACTTCGGAGGAGGACAAGCCTGAGACTCCGGAGGAGGAGGCCGTCCTCGAATCCGAGACTTCGGAGGAGGACGAGCCTGAGACTCCGGAGGAGGAGGCCGTCCTCGAGTCAGAGATGGAGGCTCCGGAGAAGGAGGCCGTTTTCGAGCCCGATATGGAGGCCGTCCTCGAGTCCGAGACTTCGGAGGAGGACGAGCCTGAAAATCCGGAGGAGGAGGCCGTCCTCGAGCCCGTGATGGAGGCTCCGGAGAAGGAGGCCGTCCTCGAGTCCGAGACTTCGGAGGAGGACGAACCTGAGACTCCGGAGGAGGAGGCCGTCCTCGAGTCCGAGACTTCGGAGGACGAGCCTGAGACTCCAGAGGAGGCTGTCCTCGAGTCCGAGATGAAGACTCCGGAGGAGGAGGCTGTCCTCGAGCCCGAGATGGAGGCTCCGGAGGAGGAGGCCGTTTTCGAGCCCGAGATGGAGGCCGTCCTCGAGTCCGAGACTTCGGAGGAGGACGAGCTTGAGACTCCGGAGGAGGCAGATAGCGAGTCCGAGACTTCGGAGGAGGACGAGCCTGAGACTCCGGAGGAGGAGGCCGTCCTCGAGCCAGTGATGGAGGCTCCGGAGAAGGAGGCCGTTTTAGAGCCCGAGATTGAGGCCGTCCTCGAGTCCGAGACTTCGGAGGAGGATGAGTCTGAGATTCCGGAGGAGGAAGCCGTCCTCGAGTCCGAGACTTCGGAGGAGGATGAGTCTGAGATTCCGGAGGAGGAGGCCGTCCTCGAGTCCGAGACTTCGGAGGAGGACGAGCCTGAGACTCCGGAGGAGGAGGCCGTCCTCGAGTCCGAGACTTCGGAGGAGGATGAGTCTGAGATTCCGGAGGAGGAGGCCGTCCTCGAGTCCGAGACTTCGGAGGAGGACGAGCCTGAGACTCCGGAGGAGGAGGCCGTCCTCGAGTCCGAGACTTCGGAGGAGGACGAGCCTGAGATTCCGGAGGAGGAGGCCGTCCGCGAGTCCGAGACTTCGGAGGAGGATGAGTCTGAGATTCCGGAGGAGGAGGCCGTCCTCGAGTCCGAGACTTCGGAGGAGGACGAGCCTGAGATTCCGGAGGAGGAGGCCGTCCGCGAGTCCGAGACTTCGGAGGAGGATGAGTCTGAGATTCCGGAGGAGGAGGCCGTCCTCGAGTCCGAGACTTCGGAGGAGGACGAGCCTGAGACTCCGGAGGAGGAGGCCGTCCTCGAGTCCGAGACTTCGGAGGAGGATGAGTCTGAGATTCCGGAGGAGGAGGCCGTCCTCGAGTCCGAGACTTCGGAGGAGGAGGCCGTCCTCGAGTCCGAGACTTCGGAGGAGGATGAGTCTGAGATTCCGGAGGAGGAGGCCGTCCTCGAGTCCGAGACTTCGGAGGAGGACGAGCCTGAGACTCCGGAGGAGGAGGCCGTCCTCGAATCCGAGACTTCGGAGGAGGATGAGTCTGAGATTCCGGAGGAGGAGGCCGTCCTCGAGTCCGAGACTTCGGAGGAGGACGAGCCTGAGACTCCGGAGGAGGAGGCCGTCCTCGAGTCCGAGACTTCGGAGGAGGACGAGCCTGAGATTCCGGAGGAGGAGGCCGTCCGCG
Organism: Penaeus vannamei; assembly: GCF_042767895.1. Taxonomy (NCBI): domain Eukaryota; kingdom Metazoa; phylum Arthropoda; class Malacostraca; order Decapoda; family Penaeidae; genus Penaeus; species Penaeus vannamei. The sequence continues at coordinate 7,398 of NW_027217780.1, read as the reverse complement.
AGTCCGAGACTTCGGAGGAGGATGAGTCTGAGATTCCGGAGGAGGAGGCCGTCCTCGAGTCCGAGATGGAGGCTCCGGAGGAGGAGGCCGTCCTCGAGCCCGAGATGGAGGCTCCGGAGGAGGAGGCCGTCCTCGAGTCCGAGATGGAGGCCGTTTTCGAGCACGAGATGGAGGCTCCAGAAGAGGAGGGCGTTTTTGACCCCAAGATGGAGGCCGTCCTCGAGTCCGAGACTTCGGAGGAGGACGAGCCTGAGACTCCGGAGGAGGAGGCCGTCCTCGAGTCCGAGACTTCGGAGGAGGACGAGCCTGAGACTCCGGAGGAGGAGGCCGTCCTCGAGTCCGAGACTTCGGAGGAGGACGAGCCTGAGACTCCGGAGGAGGATGCCGTCCTCGAGTCCGAGACTTCGGAGGAGGACAAGCCTGAGACTCCGGAGGAGGAGGCCGTCCTCGAATCCGAGACTTCGGAGGAGGACGAGCCTGAGACTCCGGAGGAGGAGGCCGTCCTCGAGTCAGAGATGGAGGCTCCGGAGAAGGAGGCCGTTTTCGAGCCCGATATGGAGGCCGTCCTCGAGTCCGAGACTTCGGAGGAGGACGAGCCTGAGACTCCGGAGAAGGAGGCCGTCCTCGAGTCCGTGATGGAGGCTCCGGAGGAGGAGGCCGTCCTCGAGTCCGAGACTTCGGAGGAGGATGAGCCTGAGACTCCGGAGGAGGAGGCTGTCCTCGAGTCCGAGACTTCGGAGGAGGACGAGCCTGAGACTCCGGAGGAGGAGGCCGTCCACGAGCCCGAGATGGAGGCTCCGGAGGAGGAGACCGTCCTCGAGCCCGAGATGCAGGCTCTGGAGGAGGAGGCCGTCCACGATCCCGAGATGGAGGCCGTCCTCGAGTCCGAGACTTCGGAGGAGGATGAGCCTGAGACTCCGCAGGAGGAGGCTGTCCTCGAGTCCGAGACTTCGGAGGAGGACGAGCCTGAGACTCCGGAGGAGGAGGCCGTCCTCGAGCCAGTGATGGAGGCTCCGGAGAAGGAGGCCGTTTTAGAGCCCGAGATTGAGGCCGTCCTCGAGTCCGAGACTTCGGAGGAGGATGAGTCTGAGATTCCGGAGGAGGAGGCCGTCCTCGAGTCCGAGACTTCGGAGGAGGATGAGTCTGAGATTCCGGAGGAGGAGGCCGTCCTCGAGTCCGAGACTTCGGAGGAGGACGAGCCTGAGACTCCGGAGGAGGAGGCCGTCCTCGAGTCCGAGACTTCGGAGGAGGATGAGTCTGAGATTCCGGAGGAGGAGGCCGTCCTCGAGTCCGAGACTTCGGAGGAGGACGAGCCTGAGACTCCGGAGGAGGAGGCCGTCCTCGAGTCCGAGACTTCGGAGGAGGACGAGCCTGAGATTCCGGAGGAGGAGGCCGTCCTCGAGTCCGAGACTTCGGAGGAGGATGAGTCTGAGATTCCGGAGGAGGAGGCCGTCCTCGAGTCCGAGACTTCGGAGGAGGACGAGCCTGAGATTCCGGAGGAGGAGGCCGTCCTCGAGTCCGAGACTTCGGAGGAGGACGAGCCTGAGATTCCGGAGGAGGAGGCCGTCCTCGAGTCCGAGACTTCGGAGGAGGACGAGCCTGAGACTCCGGAGGAGGAGGCCGTCCTCGAGTCCGAGACTTCGGAGGAGGATGAGTCTGAGATTCCGGAGGAGGAGGCCGTCCTCGAGTCCGAGACTTCGGAGGAGGAGGCCGTCCTCGAGTCCGAGACTTCGGAGGAGGATGAGTCTGAGATTCCGGAGGAGGAGGCCGTCCTCGAGTCCGAGACTTCGGAGGAGGACGAGCCTGAGACTCCGGAGGAGGAGGCCGTCCTCGAGTCCGAGACTTCGGAGGAGGATGAGTCTGAGATTCCGGAGGAGGAGGCCGTCCTCGAGTCCGAGACTTCGGAGGAGGACGAGCCTGAGACTCCGGAGGAGGAGGCCGTCCTCGAGTCCGAGACTTCGGAGGAGGACGAGCCTGAGATTCCGGAGGAGGAGGCCGTCCTCGAGTCCGAGACTTCGGAGGAGGATGAGTCTGAGATTCCGGAGGAGGAGGCCGTCCTCGAGTCCGAGACTTCGGAGGAGGACGAGCCTGAGATTCCGGAGGAGGAGGCCGTCCTCGAGTCCGAGACTTCGGAGGAGGATGAGTCTGAGATTCCGGAGGAGGAGGCCGTCCTCGAGTCCGAGACTTCGGAGGAGGACGAGCCTGAGACTCCGGAGGAGGAGGCCGTCCTCGAGTCCGAGACTTCGGAGGAGGATGAGTCTGAGATTCCGGAGGAGGAGGCCGTCCTCGAGTCCGAGACTTCGGAGGACGAGCCTGAGACTCCGGAGGAGGAGGCCGTCCTCGAGTCCGAGACTTCGGAGGAGGACGAGCCTGAGATTCCGGAGGAGGAGGCCGTCCTCGAGTCCGAGACTTCGGAGGAAGATGAGCCTGAGATTCCGGAGGAGGAGGCCGTCCTCGAGTCCGAGACTTCGGAGGAGGACGAGCCTGACACTCCGGAGGAGGAGGCCGTCCTCGAGTCCGAGACTTCGGAGGAGGACGAACCTGAGATTCCGGAGGAGGAGGCCGTCCTCGAGTCCGAGACTTCGGAGGAGGATGAGTCTGAGATTCCGGAGGAGGAGGCCGTCCTCGAGTCCGAGACTTCGGAGGAGGATGAGTCTGAGATTCCGGAGGAGGAGGCCGTCCTCGAGTCCGAGACTTCGGAGGAGGACGAGCCTGAGACTCCGGAGGAGGAGGCCGTCCTCGAGTCCGAGACTTCGGAGGAGGACGAGCCTGAGACTCCGGAGGAGGAGGCCGTCCTCGAGTCCGAGACTTCGGAGGAGGACGAGCCTGAGACTCCGGAGGAGGAGGCCGTCCTCGAGTCCGAGACTTCGGAGGAGGATGAGTCTGAGATTCCGGAGGAGGAGGCCGTCCTCGAGTCCGAGACTTCGGAGGAGGACGAGCCTGAGATTCCGGAGGAGGAGGCCGTCCTCGAGTCCGAGACTTCGGAGGAGGATGAGTCTGAGATTCCGGAGGAGGAGGCCGATATCGAGTCCGAGACTTCGGAGGAGGATGAGTCTGACACTCCGGAGGAGGAGGCCGTCCTCGAGTCCGAGACTTCGGAGGAGGACGAGCCTGAGATTCCGGAGGAGGAGGCCGTCCTCGAGTCCGAGACTTCGGAGGAGGACGAGACTGAGATTCCGGAGGAGGAGGCCGTCCTCGAGCCCGAGATGGAGGCTCCGGAGGAGGAGGCCGTTTTCGAGTCCGAGACTTCGGAGGAGGACGAGCCTGAGATTCCGGAGGAGGAGGCCGTCCTCGAGTCCGAGACTTCGGAGGAGGACGAGCCTGAGATTCCGGAGGAGAAGGCCGTCCTCGAGTCCGAGACTTCGGAGGAGGACGAGCCTGAGATTCCGGAGGAGGAGGCCGTCCTCGAGTCCGAGACTTCGGAGGAGGACGAGTCTGAGATTCCGGAGGAGGAGGCCGTCCTCGAGTCCGAGACTCCGGAGGAGGAGGCCGTCCTCGAGTCCGAGACTTCGGAGGAGGACGAGCCTGAGATTCCGGAGGAGGAGGCCGTCCTCGAGTCCGAGACTTCGGAGGAGGACGAGCCTGAGATTCCGGAGGAGGAGGCCGTCCTCGAGTCCGAGACTTCGGAGGAGGACGAGCCTGAGATTCCGGAGGAGGAGGCCGTCCTCGAGTCCGAGACTTCGGAGGAGGACGAGCCTGAGATTCCGGAGGAGGAGGCCGTCCTCGAGTCCGAGACTTCGGAGGAGGACGAGCCTGAGATTCCGGAGGAGGAGGCCGTCCTCGAGTCCGAGACTTCGGAGGAGGACGAGCCTGAGACTCCGGAGGAGGAGGCCGTCCTCGAGTCCGAGACTTCGGAGGAGGACGAGCCTGAGATTCCGGAGGAGGAGGCCGTCCTCGAGTCCGAGACTTCGGAGGAGGACGAGCCTGAGATTCCGGAGGAGGAGGCCGTCCTCGAGTCCGAGACTTCGGAGGAGGACGAGCCTGAGATTCCGGAGGAGGAGGCCGTCCTCGAGTCCGAGACTTCGGAGGAGGACGAGCCTGAGATTCCGGAGGAGGAGGCCGTCCTCGAGTCCGAGACTTCGGAGGAGGACGAGCCTGAGATTCCGGAGGAGGAGGCCGTCCTCGAGTCCGAGACTTCGGAGGAGGACGAGTCTGAGATTCCGGAGGAGGAGGCCGTCCTCGAGTCCGAGACTTCGGAGGAGGATGAGTCTGAGATTCCGGAGGAGGAGGCCGTCCTCGAGTCCGAGACTTCGGAGGAGGATGAGTCTGAGATTCCGGAGGAGGAGGCCGTCCTCGAGTCCGAGACTTCGGAGGAGGACGAGCCTGAGACTCCGGAGGAGGAGGCCGTCCTCGAGTCCGAGACTTCGGAGGAGGACGAGCCTGAGACTCCGGAGGAGGAGGCCGTCCTCGAGTCCGAGACTTCGGAGGAGGATGAGTCTGAGATTCCGGAGGAGGAGGCCGTCCTCGAGTCCGAGACTTCGGAGGAGGATGAGTCTGAGATTCCGGAGGAGGAGGCCGTCCTCGAGTCCGAGACTTCGGAGGAGGATGAGTCTGAGATTCCGGAGGAGGAGGCCGTCCTCGAGTCCGAGACTTCGGAGGAGGACGAGCCTGAGATTCCGGAGGAGGAGGCCGTCCTCGAGTCCGAGACTTCGGAGGAGGACGAGCCTGAGACTCCGGAGGAGGAGGCCGTCCTCGAGTCCGAGACTTCGGAGGAGGACGAGCCTGAGACTCCGGAGGAGGAGGCCGTCCTCGAGTCCGAGACTTCGGAGGAGGAGGCCGTCCTCGAGTCCGAGACTTCGGAGGAGGACGAGCCTGAGATTCCGGAGGAGGAGGCCGTCCTCGAGTCCGAGACTTCGGAGGAGGACGAGCCTGAGATTCCGGAGGAGGAGGCCGTCCTCGAGTCCGAGACTTCGGAGGAGGATGAGTCTGAGATTCCGGAGGAGGAGGCCGTCCTCGAGTCCGAGACTTCGGAGGAGGACGAGCCTGAGATTCCGGAGGAGGAGGCCGTCCTCGAGTCCGAGACTTCGGAGGAGGATGAGTCTGAGATTCCGGAGGAGGAGGCCGTCCTCGAGTCCGAGACTTCGGAGGAGGACGAGCCTGAGATTCCGGAGGAGGAGGCCGTCCTCGAGTCCGAGACTTCGGAGGAGGATGAGTCTGAGATTCCGGAGGAGGAGGCCGTCCTCGAGTCCGAGACTTCGGAGGAGGACGAGCCTGAGATTCCGGAGGAGGAGGCCGTCCTCGAGTCCGAGATTCCGGAGGAGGAGGCCGTCCTCGAGTCCGAGACTTCGGAGGAGGATGAGTCTGAGATTCCGGAGGAGGAGGCCGTCCTCTAACCCGAGAAGGAGATACGGCAGCCCCATCACTCTCACCTCTGCGCTCACGGCCACTCCCGGAGGCATAGACCTGGCCGAGGTGCTCAATGGGACTTTCTTCGCAAACTCCTTCAACGGAACATGGATTTCCGATCTGTCCTCGAGCCCGAGATGGAGGCCGTCTTTGAGCCCGAGATGCAGACTCCGGAGGAGGAGGCCGTCCTCGAGTCCGAGATGGAGGCTCCGGAGGAGGAGGCTGTTTTCGAGCCCGAGATGGAGGCCGTCCTTGAGCCCGAGATGCAGGTTCCGGAGGAGGAGGCCGTCCTCGATCCCGAGATGGAGGCTCCGGAGGAGGAGGCTGTTTTCGAGCCCGAGATGGAGGCCGTCCTTGTGCCCGTGATGCAGGTTCCGGAGGAGGAGGCCGATCCCGAGATGCAGACTCCGGAGGAGGAGGCCGTTTTCGAGCCCGAGATGGAGGCCGTTTTCGAGCCCAAGATGGAGGCCTTCCTCGAGCCCAAGAAGGAGGTTCCGGAGGAGGAGGCCGTCCTCGAGCCCGAGGTGGAGGCTCCGGAGGAGGAGGCCGTCCTCGAGCCCGAGATGGGGGCTCCAGAGGAGGAGGCTGTTTTCGAGCCCGAGATGGAGGCCGTTTTCGAGCCCGAGATGGAGGCTCCGAAGGAGTAGGCCGTCCTCGAGTCCGAGACTCCGGAGGAGGAGGCCGTCCTCGAGTCCGAGACTTCGGAGGAGGAGGCCGTCCTCGAGCCCGAGACTCCGGAGGAGGAGGCCGTCCTCGAGTCCGAGACTCCGGAGGAGGAGGCCGTCCTCGAGTCCGAGACTCCGGAGGAGGAGGCCGTCCTCGAGCCCGAGACTCCGGAGGAGGAGGCCGTCCTCGAGTCCGAGACTCCGGAGGAGGAGGCCGTCCTCGAGTCCGAGACTCCGGAGGAGGAGGCCGTCCTCGAGTCCGAGACTACGGAGGAGGAGGCCATCCTCGAGTCCGAGATTCCGGAGGGGTAGGCCGTCCGAGATTCCAGAGGAGGAGGCCGTCCTCGAGTCCGAGACTCCGGAGGAGGAGGCCGTCCTCGAGTCCGAGATGGAGGTCTCGGAGAAGGCCGTCCTCGAGCCCGAGATGCAGGCTTCGGAGGAGGAGGCCGTCCTCGAGCCCGAGATGGAGGCTTCGGAGAAGGCGGTCCTCGAGCCCGAGATGGAGGCCGTCCCCGAGCCCGAGGTGGAGGCTCCGGAGAAGGAGGAGGAGGAGGCCGTCCACGAGCCCGAGATGGAGGCCGTCCTCGAGCCCGAGATGCAGGCTTTGGAGAAGGCCGTCCTCAACCCCAAGAAGGAGGCCGTCCACGAGCCCGAGATGGAGGCTCCGGAGGAGGAGGCCGTCCTCGAGCCCAAGATGGAGGCCGTCCTCGAGCCCGAGATGCAGGCTTTGGAGAAGGCCGTCCTCAACCCCAAGAAGGAGGCCGTCCACGAGCCCGAGATGGAGGCTCCGGAGGAGGAGGCCGTCCTCGAGCCCGAGATGGAGGCTTTGGAGGAGAAGGCCGTCCTCGAGCCCAAGATGGAGGCCGTCCTCGAGCCCGAGATGCAGGCTTTGGAGAAGGCCGTCCTCAACCCCAAGAAGGAGGCCGTCCACGAGCCCGAGATGGAGGCTCCGGAGGAGGAGGCCGTCCTCGAGCCCGAGATGGAGGCTTTGGAGGAGAAGGCCGTCCTCGAGCCCAAGATGGAGGCCGTCCTCGAGCCCGAGATGGAGGCTTCGGTGGAGAAGGCCGTCCTCGAGCCCAAGATGGAGGCCGTCCTCGAGCCCGAGATGCAGGCTTTGGAGAAGGCCGTCCTCGACCCCAAGATGGAGGCCGTCCACGGGCCCGAGATGGAGGCTCCGGAGGAGGAGGCCGTCCTCGAGCCCGAGATGGAGGCTTTGGAGGAGAAGGCCGTCCTCGAGCCCAAGATGGAGGCCATCCTCGAGCCCGAGATGGAGGATTCGGAGGAGAAGGCCGTCCTCGAGCCCAAGATGGAGGCCGTCCTCGAGCCCGAGATGCAGGCTTTGGAGAAGGCCGTCCTCGACCACAAGATGGAGGCCGTCCACGAGCCC
>NW_027217776.1:10000-13658 GCF_042767895.1 Penaeus vannamei | reverse complement strand
AACAACAAAAAAGAAAAAAAAACAAAAAAGTTCCGAAACACCACAATCAACATAAAATATAAACAACAACAAACAAAGAAAAAAACAAAAGAGTTCGGAAACGCCACAATCAACATAAAACTTAAACAACAACAAAAGAGAAAAAACAAAAGAGTTCCGACATGCGCATCCCGAGCCGAGAGCGATGCGAGGCCTGACACACGGACTCAGCGTCGAGGGTCCGAGCGAGAATTTCTCTGACTTCCCGAGTCGAAATCTCATGCCATATCAGCTCACGGGCGTAAAGACCCTTCCGATGCAATTCCATCAATATATTTCTATTTCTATTTTTGCTTTCCATTTATGCGACTAGAGTGAGAGTGGAAAGGGAGGGACATTTTGGTTCGGAACGGAAATGTGAAACATAAACAATAAAAGCAAGTAAGAAAAAAATCCATAAATAACAAGAAAAATAAAAGAAAAAAACAAAAAAGTTCCGAAATGCCACAATCAACGTAAAACATAAACAACAACAACAAACAAAGAAAAAACAAAAAAGTTCCGAAACGCCACAATCAACTTAAAACAAACAACAACAACAAAGAAAAAACAAAAAAGTTCCGAAATGGCACAATCAACGTAAAACATAAACAACAACAAACAAAGAAAAAACAAAAAAGTTCCGAAATGGCACAGTCAACGTAAAACATAAACAACAACAACAAACAAAGAAAAAAGAAAAAAGTTCCGAAACGCCATAATCAACTTAAAACATAAACAACAACAACAACAACAGAAGAAGTTCCGAAACACCACAATCAACATAAAACATAAACAACAATAAAAAAAGTTCCGACATGCCACAATCAACTTAAAACATAAACAAAAACAACAACAATAAAAAGAAAAAACAAAAAAGTTCCGAAACGCCACAATCAACATGAAATATAAACAACAACAACAACAAACAAAGAAAAAACAAAAGTTCCGAAATGGCATAATCAACTTAAAACATAAACAGCAATAAAAAGAAAAAAGAATAAAGTTCCGAAACGCCATAATCAACTTCAAACAAACAACAACAACAAAAAAGAAGTTCCGAAACACCACAATCAACATAAACGATAAAAAGAAAAAAAAGTTTCGATATGCCACAATCAACTTAAAACATAAATAACAACAACAACAACAAAAAAGAAAAAACAAAAAAGTTCCAAAACGCCACAATCAACTTAAAACATAAACAACAATAAAAAAAAGTTCCGACATGCCACAATCAACTTCAAACAAACAAAAACAACAACAATAAAAAGAAAAAAGAAAAAAGTTCCGAAACGCCACAATCAACATAAAATATAAACAACAAACAAAGAAAAAACAAAAAAGTTCCGAAATGGCATAATCAACCTAAAACATAAACAACAACAAAAATGAAAAACAAAAGAGTTCCGAAATGGCATAATCAACATAAAACATAAACAACAACAAAAAAGAAAAAAAAACAATAAAGTTCCGAAACGCCACAATCAACATAAAACATAAACAAAAACAACAACAACAAAAGAGAAAAAACAAAAGAGTTCCGACATGCGCATCCCGAGCCGAGAGCGATGCGAGGCCTGGCACATGGACTCAGCGTCGAGGGTCCGAGCGAGAATTTCTCGGACTTCCCGAGTCGAAATCTCATGCCATATCAGCTCACGGGCGTAAAGACCCTTCCGATGCAATTCCATCAATATATTTCTATTTCTATTTTTGCTTTCCATTTATGCGACTAGAGTGAGAGTGGAAAGGGAGGGACATTTTGGTTCGGAACGGAAATGTGGAACATAAACAATAAAAGCAAGCAAGAAAAAAATCCATAAATAACAAGAAAAAGAAAAGAAAAAAACAAAAAAGTTCCGAAATGCCACAATCAACGTAAAACATAAACAACAACAAGAAATAAAAAACAAAAAAGTTCCGAAACGCCACAATCAACATAAAATATAAACAACAACAACAACAAACAAAGAAAAACCAAAAAAGTTCCAAAACGCCACAATCAACATAAAACTTAAACAACAACAAAAAAGAAAAAACAAAAGAGTTCCGAAATGGCATAATCAACATAAAACATAAACAACAACAACAAAAGAGAAAAAACAAAAAAGTTCCGAAACGCCATAATCAACTTAAAACATAAGCAACAACAACAAACAAAGAAAAAACAAAAAAGTTCCAAAACGCCACAATCAACATAAAACAAAAACAACAACAAAAGAGAAAAAACAAAAGAGGTCCGACATGCGCATCCCGAGCCGAGAGCGATGCGAGGCCTGACACATGGACTCAGCGTCGAGGGTCCGAGCGAGAATTTCTTGGACTTCCCGAGTCGAAATCTCATGCCATATCAGCTCACGGGCGTAAAGACCCTTCCGATGCAATTCCATCAATATATTTCTATTTCTATTTTTGCTTTCCATTTATGCGACTAGAGTGAGAGTGGAAAGGGAGGGACATTTTGGTTCGGAACGGAAATGTGGAACATAAACAATAAAAGCAAGTAAGAAAAAAATCCATAAATAACAAGAAAAAGAAAAGAAAAAAAGAAAAAAGTTCCGAAATGCCACAATCAACGTAAAACATAAACAACAACAACAAACAAAGAAAAAACAAAAAAGTTCCGAAATGGCACAATCAACGTAAAAGATAAACAACAACAACAAACAAAGAAAAAACAAAAAAGTTCCGAAATGCCACAATCAACTTAAAACATAAACAACAACAACAAACAAAGAAAAAACAAAAAGTTCCGAAATGGCATAATCAACCTAAAACTTAAACAACAAAAAGAAAAAACAAAAAAGTTCCGAAACGCCATAATCAACATAAAACATAAACAACAACAACAAACAAAGAAAAAACAAAAGAGTTCCGAAACGCCACAATCAACATAAATCTTAAACAACAACAACAAACAAAGAAAAAACAAAAGAGTTCCGACATGCCACAATCAACATAAAACATAAACAACAACAAAGAGAAAAAAGAAAAAGTTCCGACATGCCATAATCAACAAAACATACACAAAAAAAAGAAAAGAAAAAATAAGTTCCGAAACGCCACAATCAACCTAAAACATAAACAACAAAAAAGAAAAAAACAAAAGAGTTCCGACATGCGCATCCCGAGCCGAGAGCGATGCGAGGCCTGACACATGGACTCAGCGTCGAGGGTCCGAGCGAGAATTTCTCTGACTTCCCGAGTCGAAATCTCATGCCATATCAGCTCACGGGCGTAAAGACCCTTCCGATGCAATTCCATCAATATATTTCTATTTCTATTTTTGCTTTCCATTTATGCGACTAGAGTGAGAGTGGAAAGGGATGGACATTTTGGTTCGGAACGGAAATGTGGAACATAAACAATAAAAGCAAGTAAGAAAAAAATCCATAAATAACAAGAAAAAGAAAAGAAAAAAACAAAAAAGTTCCGAAACGCCACAATCAACATAAAACTTAAACAACAACAAAAAGGAAAAAAAAAAGTTCCGAAACACCACAATCAACATAAAATATAAACAACAACAACAAAAAAGAAAAAAAACAAAAAAGTTCCGAAACACCACAATCAACATAAAATATAAACAACAACAAAAAATGAAAAACAAAAGAGTTCCGAAACGCCACAATCAACA
>NW_027217776.1:0-7500 GCF_042767895.1 Penaeus vannamei | reverse complement strand
GCGTGTCTCTCCAGCTGCCTATCAACAGCCCTTGGAATTCCCTTGGGAGTTGGACCTCAATCAGTCTTCGGGCTAAATGTTCTTACTCGCTGGAGAGAGGGGGGGGGGCGCTGTTCTTTCGTCCTGGGGAGTTGTTTGTTCTTGTGTTGCTTGTTGTTGTTGTTATTACTGTTGTTGTTAGTTGTTATCATTATTGTTATTATTATTATTGTTTTTATTGTTATTGTTTGTTGTTGTTTCTATTATTATTATTAGTAGTAGTAGTATTGTTATTATCATTATTTTGTTATTATTATTATTATGGTTGTTGTTATTGTTATCCTTAATATTATTATTATCATTATAATCACTATTAGTAATTCACGTAGTGGTTGTGGGTACAGATTATTATTTTTGCCATTTGTTGCTATAATTTCTTTACATGCAGCAATGATGATAATTATTGCATCATTTCTAATGTTCATACTACCACTGCTGCTAGTAAGTTATTGTAACTAATGACCGTAGCAGTTATAAAAGTTCTATATCAAACCCGTACAAATATTGTACGTTTGTATTGATGCATGCAATTTTCGGCACATTTGAGCGAAAAAGTATTTATTTATTTATTAGAAATGAATTCCGTTTCTAAAAAAATCCCCCTCTCTGTTTATCACACTCTCTCTCTCTACATATATATAATATATATACACATTTATACATATGGATATGTATAAATAAACATGTAATTTTATAGATATATATGATATATATGTATATGTATATATATGTATACATCATTACACACACACACACACACATACATATATACACACTTCTTCATATGCATAGAAAGCAAACCCTTAAAAAACTCCGAGACACCATATCCCATTTTCCTCTCCATCAAAATACCTAATTACTCCGGGCAAGGCGGGCGAGTGATTAAGGGTTTCCCTACGAAACGATTATTTGTAATTGGTCCCTCGACGCTGACACTCCGACCTGATTGCTTGTTAAAGGCTGTTACTCTGAAGGTCGTCGGGTCGTTTTGCCTTCCGTGACTTCGTTGTTTATCGTTACAGTGTAATTACGGAGCTGCTTGCCTTGGCTCCCGACGGCCAGCGGAGACTATAACGGTGCATGAGGATGGGGGTTGGAAGGTTGACGGGAGGGGGTGCAGGGGTTGTGTGGGGATGCAGGCAGGGAAGGGTGGTGGGGAGAGGGGAGGAGGGAGAGGGGGATGTTATGGTGGGGTGTATTGGTGGAGATTTTCTTTTGGGTCAGCAGTTGATGGTATTAACGATTTTTTGATGTGGAACAATTTGTTTTGAGTCTCTGATGTTGTTTGCATGTAGAATAGTGTATTATGAATGTATAAACGCGCGCCCGCACACACACACACACATCTATGTATATATATATGTATGTATGTATATATAAATCAACACGCACGCATGAGTGGGTGCATATACGTGTATATATATTTCTACATATATACATGTATATACACACACACACGCACACACACACATACATACATACATGTATATATATATATATATATATATATATATATATATATATAAATATATATATATATGTATATATATGTATATATATGTATATATATATATGTATATATATGTATATATATATATATATATACATATATATATGTATATATATATCTATATATATATATATATATATATATATATATACATATATATATTGTGTGTGTGTGTATGTGTGTGTGTGTGTGTGTATATGAATATATACATATAAATATATATATATATGTATATATATATATATATATATATATATATATATATATATATATATATATATATATGTGTGTGTGTGTGTGTGTGTGTGTGTGTGTGTGTATGTATATATACTCACATATATTTTTCATATGCATGCATAAATTCATCTATCCTTATAAACAAATACATACATAGACATAGATATAGATACGTATGTATGTACACATGCTACATTTCCCAAAATCTAATGAATACGATTATCCTGGCGCGATGCACACTCCGTCGACACAAGGATAATATCTCTTTGATAATGAAAAAAAAGGAAATAAACAGCTGAACAGTATTCCCACGATCATGCGATAAAAGCAAAACCCACCAAGGTATGCAAATTAGCTTACCTGGAGAGACAGCAGTTATGCAGCTGTTATTCCAGCTTCTGGTCCGGAATCAACGTCGAATTTATTTTATTTATCAAAAAGATCGAGTATGTAATAGGTTTTTCGTTCATGTAGTAGGTCTATATTATATCTAATTGAGTTTTATATAAATATATTTCATTTATAAGTGTATGAGACGACTAATAAAACATATATCGGATTAATATTATAAATATTCTAGAACCTTGGGATCATGGACATGTGGATAGACTTTATTTATTTACTTATTTGTTTATAGAGATGTTTTTTGTTTGTTTGTTTGTTTGGGTTCAAAATGCCACCACCTCGTCTAAGAGAAAAAAGTTTTGAGTTGCTCCTCCAAGATACATGTTGAGACACTTCTAACTGTCGGACTTGAAATGAAGGAAAAAGAAAAAGGAGAAAAGTAAGAAGAAAGAAAAAGGAGAGAAGTAAGAAAACATTTACTGATATGTTGAAAAACAAATACAAAAAACAAGGAACAAACAACTAACAAAACAAATTGACCTGATTAGTTTGAGTTGATAGAAAAAGATCCATGGACACGTGTGTACATTGTCTAACCTGTGTGACGATTTTTGCTATTTAATTATAAGATGACACATACATCCATATCTATATCTGTATTATATGTATGTATGTATCTATCTATCTCTCTACACACACACACATAATTATCATTGTTTTTATGATTATTATTGCCAATACTACTAATATTATTACTATTATTGTTGTTGTTGTTGTTATTATTATTATTATTATTGTTGTTATTATCATTATCATCACTGTTATTATTACCATCATTATCATTACCATCACCATTATCATTATAATCTTTATTATCATCATCATTATCGTTATTATCATCATGAGTATCTTTATCACCATTTTCATTACTTCTATTAACATTGTTTTTATAATGATAACTATTATTATCATTGTTATCATTATCATCAATATTGTTATCATTATCATTAACGTTTATATTTTAAAATTCTTATCATCATTACTGTTATTATCACTATCATTATCATTTCTATCTTATAAATATCTTTATTGTTTTTATTGTTAGTCATTATCATTACTTTTATCATTATTATCATCTTAATCACTATACATTTTATTTTTTTTGTACAGTAACCATTACTAAACATGTACCTAGTTAAAATACTTGATATTAAATAACTTTAAATTTCTTATAAATTGTCTCCGTGGTGTAGTGGATAGCATATTCGCTTCTTACGCGAAAGACTTGGGTTCGAATCTCAGTCGAGACTAGTGTGTATGTGTTTACACTTACATACGTTTTTATATGATGCACACACACACACACACACACACACACACGCACGCACGCACGCACGCACACTCACTCACACTCACACTCACACTCACACTCACACATACCCACATATCCAGTATATATATATATATATATATATATATATATATATATATATATATATATATATATATATACATATATACATATATATATATATGTATATATATATAAATATATATATATATATATATATATATATATATATATATATATATATATATATATATATATATATATATATATATATATATATATATACATGTACATGTACATATATATATATGATATATATATATATATATATATATATATATAGATATATATATATGTATATATATATAAACATATATATATATATGTATACATATATATATATACATATATATATATATATATATATATATATATATATATATATATATATATATATATATATATATCACTTTGTATCAGAGAAACTGCTTTATATATGTAAAAATATATGTAAGGGAAAATTCTCGTCGAAATAAGTATTTCAGACAAAACAGTAATAAAGTCATTGATTTCCTTCCAGGATTATAAAACAGGACAAAATACAAACACAATTCTAATAAATCGTAGGTAAATTCCAAACTCACCGAAATTAGAAAGAAAGATATTCATAAATTAAAGTTTCCCCTCGAGAGGTTTATTCCAAGTCAGAAAGGCGAACGAACGTACATTTATTTGGCTCCTCATAATATTATGTTCTCGATAAAGGAGATCCGTAGATTAAATTATTAACAACAAACATTCGAAATACAAAACCGGAAACTCGGACTCCATCACAACGGAGGCGAGAGAAAACGGGAAATAATTTAAGCAAGTCCGATCAGCTGATACAACATTGATTACGCTCGTTACCCCCTTGCGTAAAAACCCTTTATGCCCGGGTGCAGCAAACTGGCGCCGAATTTACGATAAACTTTATTAACTCTGTCACTTTAAAGATTTCCATTTGGCTACGGAAGGCGAGGGAGGAATTCGTCGCGGAATATTGTAAATTTCGATATAGGGAATAGAGAGAAATTTACCATGTTTATTTATGCCTGGAGCGAAGTGCGTTCGAATATGACGGAATTCTGTTTACTTCGGTCATGTTGCTTTACGCATTCGCAAATGAAGTTACGATATTATTTTGCGTGAATAAGGGAATTTGTTAGAAATATTTCGTGCACGCGTAGGATGATCATGATAATGATGATAACAAAATGGAATTATGATAATTGTTGAAATCTGTCTTTGCCAACACGATGGTAAAAATTATAAATGAAATTCTAAAAATGATGATAATGATTATATTAATAATGATGAGGATGAAATCATGAAAGTAGTGACAATTATGATATTTGTAATAGTAGTAGCAATAATGATAATAATCATAATGATAGCAATGATGATGATTATAATAGTAATGATAATGATAAAAGAAAAATAATGATAACAATAATGATAATAGTAATCGTAATGAAATTTGGAATAATGATAATGATAACAAAACAACTACCAGTAAATAACATTGATAACGATAAGATTAATGTTTGTGATAATAATGATAATGGTAATGATGGTGATAATGATATTAATAATAATAATGATCGTGAACTCATTAATGACAATAATAATGATGTTAATGATCATATTGATGATAATGGTAACAATGAAAATAGTAATGGAAATAATGATGATAATAATGATAATGATAATATCAACATTGATACGGATGATATTATAATGATAATTATAACTAACAATCATGATGATGATGATGATGATAATAGTGATAGTAATTATAAAAATAATGATAAAGTGAGAGTAATAATGAACAATAATAACAATGATAATATTACTACTAAAGACAGTAATAGCGATAACTGATAATGATGATGATGAATGAAGATAATGGGACTACTACTCATAATAATGGTGATATTGATAATAATGATAATAATACCAATAATAATTATGATTATGATAATGATAATAATGATAATGATCGTAATAAAATTGATAATATCAACGATAACAGTGATAATATTCAAATGGTAGTAGCAGTAGTAGTATTGATAATGATTATAATGGTAATGATAAGAATGATAATAATATTGATAATGATTATAATGGTAATGATAAGAATGATAATAATATTGATAATGATAATAATATCAATAATAATGATGATAATAATAACGATAATAATAATAATAATGATAATGATAATGATAATGATAATGATAATGATGATAATGATAATGATAATGATAATGATAATGATAATGATAATAATGATAATGATAATGATAATGATGATAATGATAAGGATAATAATGATAATGATAATGATAATAATGATACTGATATTGATAATAATGATAATGATACTGATACTGATACAGATACTGATAATAATGATAATGATAATGATGATAATGATAATGATAATGATTATAATGATACTGACAATGATACTGTTATGATACTGATAATGATAATAATGATAATGATAATGATAATGATGATAATGATACTGATAATAATGATAATGATAATGATAATAGCAATAATAATGACAATCATAATAAGAACAATAACAATAATGATGATAACAACAATAATAAGATGATATGAATAAGAATAATAATTAATAAGATTTTTTTTTTTACAATTTCGTGTGAAAAAAAGATAAAATGAAAAACAAAAAAAGGTAATATGACGGTACAATAGAATAATCTCTCTTTATCTAATTATCTAATTATCTGTCCACTGTTTTGGCTAATCAAGCTCTGCGGAAGGATTGTTTGTATAATTAGCCAAAAGCTGATCATTAGGATTATCAGGGCGAGGGATGAGGAGCGAAGGATGAGTGGATTAGCAGCAGCTGCAACGAATCTGAATTTT
Source organism: Penaeus vannamei (assembly GCF_042767895.1). Lineage (NCBI taxonomy): Eukaryota > Metazoa > Arthropoda > Malacostraca > Decapoda > Penaeidae > Penaeus > Penaeus vannamei. Next base: position 1,075 of record NW_027217776.1, on the reverse strand, counting down.
CTTTTGATGAGATTGGCATTCTCTTCGAAGAATGTCTGTGTGTACAAACGAAATGCACACACGCACATGCACGCACGCACATGCACACACACACACACATATACACATACACACATTTATATATGTATATCTATATCCATATCTATCAATCTATCTATCTATCTATCTATCTATACATACATATATACACAGTATATATAAGTTTGTGTGTGTATAAATAGACACACACACACACACACACATACATATATATATATGTGTGTGTGTGTGCATTTTATTAGTTATCCAATCCTTGTTAACACTGATTACCTATAAAATACACAGACAAGATACAGTAGTTACACAGTGATTAAAAAAAATATCCCTACTTTCTATAACACACTGTCCACGATTCCATTAATTTCACCAACGTCAACCGTGGACCAAGATACAAAAAAGAAAATAAAAGAAAGAAAAGAAGGGAAGAAAGAAAGAAAAACTATGCAACGAGAGGGAAGGCAATAGACAACTCACCCAAAATTTCTCGTTACAATCCATCTGTAACTTTCTTTATTTACTTTTAAAGAAACAGACAAACAAATGAGCATAAATATATCAGCGATTTCATAATCTCCTTGAAAAGAAATTTTAAAAACATAATGATTAAATTGCGTGTTTCGTCTTTCATGCTGAATTGTCAAAAAGTGAAGAAAATAGGAAATATATATATACTATATATCTATTGTATACCTATCTATCTATCTGTTTACCTATCTTTATGTATCTGTTTATTTATCTATATATGTATCTACAAGTTCATTTATCTCTGAATGTATCTATCTGTTTATTTATCTATCATGCATCTATATGTATATTTATTTATCTATGTGTCTACTTGTATGCTTATCTATCTATGTTTATCTATTCATCTACCTTTCTTTTTATCTATTTGTAGGAAAAGAAAGATAAAAAAGAAAAAAATACCAAGGAATTATTTATCCATTTATCTATCTGTTTATCTATTTATCCATCTATTTGTAGAAAAAGAAAGAAGAGAAAGAAAGAGAGAAGAGAGAAAAAAAGTTTATCTACTTAT
>NW_027217775.1:5000-7500 GCF_042767895.1 Penaeus vannamei | reverse complement strand
TAACAGCGAAGCGTGGTGTGACTCGTAACAGCGAAGCGTGGTGTGACTCGTAACAGCGAAGCGTGGTGTGACTCGTAACAGCGAAGCGTGGTGTGACTCGTAACAGCGAAGCGTGGTGTGACTCGTAACAGCGAAGCGTGGTGTGACTCGTAACAGCGAAGCGAGGTGTGACTCGTAACAGCGAAGCGAGGTGTGACTCGTAACAGCGAAGCGAGGTGTGACTCGTAACAGCGAAGCGTGGTGTGACTCGTAACAGCGAAGCGTGGTGTGACTCGTAACAGCGAAGCGTGGTGTGACTCGTAACAGCGAAGCGTGGTGTGACTCGTAACAGCGAAGCGTGGTGTGACTCGTAACAGCGAAGCGTGGTGTGACTCGTAACAGCGAAGCGTGGTGTGACTCGTAACAGCGAAGCGTGGTGTGACTCGAAACAGCGAAACGTGGTGTGACTCGTAACAACGAAGCGTGGTGTGACTCGTAACAGCGAAGCGTGGTGTGACTCGTAACAGCGAAGCGTGGTGTGACTCGTAACAGCGAAGCGTGGTGTGACTCGTAACAGCGAAGCGTGGTGTGACACGTGCCTTTCTGGGAGTGATGAGTTTAGACCGGGCCTTGGTTTCATCCTGCGCAATCAGTCCACCAAAGAGTCCTGGCTTTTCTGACACAAGGCTAAAAGAGCCTCGAAGCAATGGACTCGCTCTGCTTCTAGATAGGTGCGAGTAGCCTGGGAACCCATTGGACAGACAACTTTTGCAGATACAGATGGCCATAAAGGATTTTCTCCGCAGACCGAACACTAATCTCCACATCATGGGAAAGCTGACGAACAATAATATGCCAATCTTCCCAATTATGTCTCCACTTGATAGATGCATCCTTATTGATGGCAGACTGGGACCGCCCTGGGTTAGGAGCAGATCTCCGGCCCGAATTGGTGATGCCAGTGTTCAGCGCCATGTGACGAGGCTTCCTCCCCATAAGGGGCTTTCATTTCATCGAAGGCTTCTTGCGGTGTTCGGCCATTCAAGTGTTAATTACCTTGAATGATAATGATAATGATGCTAACCATAACAGGAATAATAATAATAATAATGATAATGATGATAATAATAATAATAATGATAATAATAATAATGATAATAATGATAATAATAATCATAACAATCATAATAATGATATTAATGATAATAATAATATTAATGATAATAATAATAATAATAATGATAACAATAATAATAATGATAATAATGACAATAATAATAAAAAGGATGATAATAATTGTAATGATGATAATAATTATAATGATAATAATAATATAGATTATAACATTTTTGGTGATTATAATGATAATAAAAAGGGTTGTAATACCAACCGTTACATTAATTGTCATAACGATGATGATACTAATATAAGATGTGATTATATATCTTCATAAAAATTCGGAGCCGGTTAAATATTCATTCATTACTGTTGTTGTTATTACAATTATTGTCATTATCATCATTATTATTCTATTGCAATTATCATCATCATGACTGATATTATCATTATTACTATCATTATCAATATTCTTACTGTCATCGCTATTTTCATTATCATTACTATTGTGTTTATAATCATCATCATTATCAACTTTATCCTCATCCTCATCATTAATATCATCATTGTCATTATTATTACTGTTATCAATATTATTATCATTATCACTATCACTGTTAGTATCAATATCATTATTATTACTGTTTTCATTATCATCCTCATTCTTATCATAATTATTAAGGATATGATCATTATTATTACTGTTACTATTATCATTATCAATATTATTATCATTATCAGTAATATTATCCGTATTATCATTATCAGTAATATTATCCGTATTATCATTATCATTATCACCATTATCAACATTATTATTACCATCATAATTATCATTATTGACATCGTCATCATCATAACCATTACTTGATTATTATCATCATTACTATATCTTCTATTACCATTACTATTACTATCATTATCATTATTTTCACTATAATAATAATTATTATTATTGTTATTATTAGTATTATTATCATTATTATTATCACAATCATTATTACTTATTTTATCATCATTATCATTAATATCATTATCAATATTAATATCATTATCAATATTAATATCATTATTATGAATTTTATTATCATCATTGTTTATTATCATCATTATTACTATTATTATTGTCAGTGTCATCATCATTATCATTATCATCTTTTTTATCATAATCATTATTATCAAAATTATTTTTTTTCATAAACATTATCATTATCATCATTTTCATTATTATCGTTATCATCATTTTCCTTCTAATTCATTAGAATCATCATCATTATTACTTTTGCTATTATCCTTATTATAATAATCATTATTCCTGATATCACTATAATTGTTATAATCATTATGATAATTATGATAATTAGATAAGAATACAAATAAGAACAATGCTGATTAATAATAACAA
>NW_027217773.1:7500-10000 GCF_042767895.1 Penaeus vannamei | reverse complement strand
TAATAAAAACAATGATAATGATAATAATAATGATAACAGTGATAATGATATTGATAACAATAACGAAAACAACAATAATGATAATAATAGCAATAATAATGATAATGATAATAATGATAATAGTAATGATAATAATTATGATAATGGGTATGATAATAATAATGATAATGATAATAATTATGATGATAGTAATAATGATGATAATGTTAATAATGATGATAATGATAATGATGTTAGTAATAATAACAATAATGAGGTTAGTAATAATAACAATAATGATGATGAGAATGTCAATATTATTAACGATAAAAATAATATCAGTATCAAGTAATATTGATAATGATAATAATAATAATGATAATAGTAAAATTAGAAATTATAGCAATAATAAGATAATAATAATAATAATAATAATAATAATAATAATAATGATAATAATGATAATAATAATAATAATAATAATGATAATAATAATAATAATGATAATAATAATGATAATGATAATAATAATAGGAATATTGGTAATGATGATGATAGATATTATTATCAATATGATGATAATCATGATAGTAAAGATAATAATAATATTGATAATAACAACGGCAATAATGATGATGATAATGATAGTAATAATAATAATAACAATAATATTAATGATAACAAACAATAATAGGAAAAATTATGATAATAATAATGATAATAACAAAAATAACAATGATAATCATAACATTAATAATGATAATAATAAGTATAATAACGATGAAAAAAGGATAATGTCAATAGCGATGATGATGATAATGATATTGATGGCGATGGTGATGATTATAATGATTATGATGATGAAGGTAATTATAATAATAGTGAAAATAATAACAATAGAAATAATAACAATAATAATAACAATGATTGTAATAATGAGAATAATAATAGTAATAATAATAATAATGATAATAAAAATAATAATAATAATAATAATAATAATAATAATAATAATAATAATAATAATAATAATAATAATAATAATAATGAGAATAATAATAATAATAATGATAACAATGATAAGGATAATAAATAATAATAGTGAAATTCCTAATATCAGTAATGACGATAATCATCATAATGATAATATCAGTAACAATAATAATGATAATATCAATAATAATAACAGTAATGATAATGAGAAAAAAAAATAATGATAATAACAATAGTAATGAAACAACAATGACAAGAACAACAACACATAACAGTGACAATAATAATAAGAATAAGAACAACAATAATAATAAGGATAATAATAATAGCAGTAATGATAACAATAATAAAATAATGGCAATAATGATAATGATGGTGATAACGATGATGATAATGATAATAATAACAATGATAATGATGGAAAAATGATGATAATAATACTAATATTAATGATAATGATAATGACAATGATGATAATAAAAATGATAATGTTAATAATGATGAAAATAATAATGGCGAAAATATTAATGATAATAATAATGAAAATAATAATAATAATAACAATAATAGTAATAATAATAATAATAATAATAATTGTAATAATAATAATATTAACAATAAAAGTAATAATGATAATGGTTATGATAATGAGGATTCGAGTAAAATGATAATGGGAATATCAGCAAAAATAACAAAGATAGTAAGAACATTGATTGTAATAATAATAATCAAGGTCATATTCAACGATAATTATTATGATGATAAAAACGAAAATAAGAAAACGTATGAAATCAATAAAAAAAACATTTTCGATAATGACATTATGGATGATGATGATAGTGATAATAATGATAATGATAATAGCAATGATAATAATAATAATAATAGTAATGATAATAGTAACAACAATAATAATGATAATAATAGGAACAATGATAATAATCATAATAGTAATAATGATACAGATAATAATAATGATAACAATAATAATGATAATTGTAGCAGTAGTAGTGGTAGTAGTAGTAGTAATAATAATAACAATGGTAACAAGGATAATTATAATGATAATGATAGTAGTAAAAGACAACAGCGACGGTAATAACAACAATAATAATAATGAAACAAAAATAAAAATAGTAATAACAATGATAATAAAAATGGCAATATAGATAATAATAATAGTGATAATAACAATGATAACAATACAATGATAACAATAATACAAACAATAATAATGATAGTAATTATAATCATTGATGTTAACAATCTTCATAATAATAATATTAGAAATGATATTCATAATGATGATAATAATAATGACAATGATGATAGTGACAATGATAATGATAAAATCATCATAATGATAATAATGATAATAACAGCGATGATAATGATACTGATAAAGACTATGAAAAAGATTATGCTATTGTTCCTATTATTACTACCTATGATAATAAAACTATTAAAATATGAACATTATGTTGATATACGCAACTGATGATAAGCAACACAACACACACACACACAC
>NW_027217772.1:0-13645 GCF_042767895.1 Penaeus vannamei | reverse complement strand
GGAGAGGGAGAGTAGGGAGAGGGAGAGTAGGGAGAGGGAGAGTAGGGAGAGGGAAGAGTAGGGAGAGGGAGAGTAGGGAGAGGGAGAGTAGGGAGAGGGAGAGTAGGGAGAAGGGAGAGTAGGGAGAGGGAGAGTAGGGAGAGGGAGAGTGGTAGGGAGAGGGAGAGGAGGGAGGGGAGAGTAGGGAGAGGGAGAGTAGGGAGAGGGAGAGTAGGGAGAGGGAGAGTAGGGAGAGGGAGAGTAGGGAGAGGGAGAGTAGGGAGAGGGAGAGTAGGGAGAGGGAGAGTAGAGAGAGTAGAGAAGAGAGAGAGAGAGAGAGAGAGAGAGAGAGAGAGGAGAGAGAGAGAGAGAGAGAGAGAGAGAGAGAGAGAGAGAGAGAGAGAGAGAGAGAGAGAGACAGAGAGACAGAGAGACAGAGAGACAGAGAGACAGAGAGACAGAGAGACAGAGAGACAGAGAGACAGAGAGAAAGAGAGAAACAGAGAGAAACAGTGATATGAGAAAGACGAAAGAAAACCCCGGGGACAAGAAAGTTATGCGTGGCAGACCGAAAAAATTAATCTGATACGAAATGTTTCTCCCTATTACACCTATCACACAAAGAGTAGCATCTACCTACATAAAAAAGAGTAAATAATCCCGCATGACAATCCGGTCCCGAGCATTCCTCCGGCCAGCCCAGACGCCGCACCGGAGAGGGCCAGAGCGGGCCAGCGCGCAGGAGCCGGAGAGGGCCAGAGCGGGCCAGCGCAGGAGCAGCCGGAGAGGGCCAGAGCGGGCCAGCGCAGGAGCAGCCGGAGAGGGCCAGAGCGGGCCAGCGCAGGAGCAGCCGGAGAGGGCCAGAGCGGGCCAGCGCAGGAGCAGCCGGAGAGGGCCAGAGCGGGCCAGCGCAGGAGCAGCCGGAGAGGGCCAGAGCGGGCCAGCGCAGGAGGAGCCGGAGAGGGTCAGAGCGGGCCAGCGCAGGAGCCGCCGGAGAGGGCCAGCGCAGGAGCCGCCGGAGAGGGCCAGCGCAGGAGCCGGAGAGGGCCAGAGCGGGCCAGTGCAGGAGCCGGAGAGGGCCAGAGCGGGCCAGTGCAGGAGCCGGAGAGGGCCAGAGCGGGCCAGTGCAGGAGCCGGAGAGGGTCAGAGCGGGCCAGCGCAGGAGCCGGAGAGGGCCAGAGCGGGCCAGTGCAGGAGCCGGAGAGGGTCAGAGCGGGCCAGCGCAGGAGCCGCCGGAGAGGGCCAGAGCGGGCCAGCGCAGGAGCAGCCGGAGAGGGCCAGAGCGGGCCAGCGCAGGAGCCGGAGAGGGCCAGAGCGGGCCAGTGCAGGAGCCGGAGAGGGCCAGAGCGGGCCAGTGCAGGAGCCGGAGAGGGCCAGAGCGGGCCAGTGCAGGAGCCGGAGAGGGTCAGAGCGGGCCAGCGCAGGAGCCGGAGAGGGCCAGAGCGGGCCAGTGCAGGAGCCGGAGAGGGTCAGAGCGGGCCAGCGCAGGAGCCGCCGGAGAGGGCCAGAGCGGGCCAGCGCAGGAGCAGCCGGAGAGGGCCAGAGCGGGCCAGCGCAGGAGCCGGAGAGGGTCAGAGCGGGCCAGCGCAGGAGCCGCCGGAGAGGGCCAGAGCGGGCCAGCGCAGGAGCCGGAGAGGGCCAGAGCGGGCCAGCGCAGGAGCCGGAGAGGGTCAGAGCGGGCCAGCGCAGGAGCAGCCGGAGAGGGCCAGAGCGGGCCAGCGCAGGAGCCGGAGAGGGTCAGAGCGGGCCAGCGCAGGAGCCGCCGGAGAGGGTCAGAGCGGGCCAGCGCAGGAGCCGCCGGAGAGGGCCAGAGCGGGCCAGCGCAGGAGCCGGAGAGGGCCAGAGCGGGCCAGTGCAGGAGCCGGAGAGGGCCAGAGCGGGCCAGTGCAGGAGCCGGAGAGGGCCAGAGCGGGCCAGTGCAGGAGCCGGAGAGGGTCAGAGCGGGCCAGCGCAGGAGCCGGAGAGGGCCAGAGCGGGCCAGTGCAGGAGCCGGAGAGGGTCAGAGCGGGCCAGCGCAGGAGCCGCCGGAGAGGGCCAGAGCGGGCCAGCGCAGGAGCAGCCGGAGAGGGTCAGAGCGGGCCAGCGCAGGAGCAGCTGGAGAGGGCCAGAGCGGGCCAGCGCTGAGAGGGCCAGAGCGGGCCAGCGCTGAGAGGGCCAGAGCGGGCCAGCGCTGAGAGGGCCAGAGCGGGCCAGCGCTGAGAGGGCCAGAGCGGGCCAGCGCTGAGAGGGCCAGAGCGGGCCAGCGCTGAGAGGGCCAGAGCGGGCCAGCGCTGAGAGGGCCAGAGCGGGCCAGCGCAGGAGCCGGAGAGGGCCAGAGCGGGCCAGCGCAGGAGCGGCAGCCGACCGACCGTTGCCGCGAACGACGCAGGGCTGACACCGCCGGTCGAGTTACGGCCGCGTCACGAGGGGCTCAACACCGAACAGGAGCCGCCTTACAAATGCCGAATCACAACTGGGGCGACTTCACGGCCGTGTCCCGAGGGCTAACGAGCCTAACGAGCCTAACGAGCCTTTTAAACGGCCGGCGCGGAGGGAGGGAGGGAGGGAGGGAGGGAGGGAGGGAGGGAAGGAAGGAGGGCGGGAGGGAGGGGGGGAGAGAGAGAGAGAGAGAGAGAGAGAGAGAGAGAGAGAGAGAGAGAGAGAGAGACAGAGAGAGAGAGACAGAGAGAGAGAGAGACAGAGAGACAGAGACACAGAGAGACAGAGAGACAGAGAGACAGAGACAGAGAGACAGAGAGACAGAGAGAGAGACAGAGACAGAGACAGAGACAGACAGAGAGGGAGAGAGAGACAGAGAGACACGCCGCGTGGCGACCGTTGCGGCCACGAGGGCGGCGGAGGGACGACGAACCGAAAATGGGCGGCGAGTTTCCCATGAGGGATCGGCGGCCATGAGAACGGCAGCGTGGAAGAACGGACAGCACCCCCCCTCCCCCCTCCCCGCATGCGAATGAAGGGGGACAAGGCGAAATGGCAAGAAGGGGGAAATAAGAAAGGGCAGCACCCCCCCTCCCCCCCTCCCCGCATGCGAATGGAGGGGGACAAGACGAAACGGCAAGAAGGGGGAAATAAGAAAGGACAGCTCCCCCTCCCCCCCCCCCTCCCCGCATGCGAATGGAGGGAGACAAGGCGAAACGGCAAGAAGGAGGGGGGGGGGGGAAATAAGCCAGGCTGGACACGGAAGGACTGAAAGGGACGAATCACGTGTCCGAATCAGGAGGAACATGTGGTGGACATAAAATAACCGCCATGTCACACACGAGAACGGTGCACGCTGAAGGGACCTCCATTAATTAAGAGCACGTGTGGGCTTTATGTAGGCCTATATCAAGCACTGCAGTAGAGATACGCAATTAACACGTATAGGCTTATGTAGGCCTATGTCAAGCACTGCAGTAGAGATACGCAATTAACACGTATAGGCTTTATGTAGGCCTATGTCAAGCACTGCTGTAGAGATACGTAATTAACACGTATAGGCTTATGTAGGCCTATTTCAAGCACTGCAGTAGAGATACGTCGCAACCAACAAGCTAAACGACCAACTACGACCAAGCCCTCCTTCTCCGCGGAACCACTTACGACCATTCCCATCTTCTCAATACAGCCAAGTGAGACTGCTTCAAGTGTACCCCTCCCCCCCACCACCACCCCCTCCCCGCGCCTCCCATCCCCCAAGGACGCCCGAAAGGAGATGGGGACCCTCGCTTCAGGTGGCCTTCTTGCCCCGACGGAGTGAAAGTTGTCCCGGGATGCCAGCCTCACGCGCATCCCTCGCCCTCCTCCTCAACCACCTCCACCTCCTCCTCCTCCTGGTCCTCCTTTCCCTCGACACCACTCTCACCACCACCGCCTTGCCCTCATCCTCTTCCCCCTACATCCGCCTCTTCCCCTTCCATTCCTCATCCTTCCCTTACCCCCTCCCTCTTCCCCTTCCTTTCCGCATCCTTCCCTTACCCCCCTCCTCTTCCCCCTTCCTTTCCTCATCCTTCCCTTACCCCCCTCCTCTTTCCCTTATCTCCTCCTCCACCTCCTCCCTTTCCCTTTCCACCTCCTGCTGCTCCTCCTGCCACTACCACCACCACCTCACCTCATTCCTTCCCTAACCTCCACTCTCCCTACCTCTTCCCTCATATTCTTCCCGAACCCTCCCTATCTACCCCCAACCATAGCCCCCTCACCCCATCTCCCTTCCCTTCCCCTCCCTTCCTCCTACCCCATACCTCCTCCTACCCCATACCTCCTCCTACCCCATACCTCCTCCTACCCCATACCTCCTCCTACCCCATACCTCCACTCCTATCCCTCTTGCCCCATCCTCCTCCTACCCCCTACCCACCCCATACCTCCACTCCTATCCCTCTTCCCCCATCCCCCCTACCCCCTACCCACCCCATCCCTTCCTACTCCCCTACCTACCCCCTCATCCCCCCTACCCCCAACCCACCCCATCCCTCTTGCCCCATCTCCCTACCCCCCCCTACCCCCTAATATCTCTCCTCCTCATCTTCCCGCTCCCGCCTCCAGGAGACCTTAAACGACGCCCCCATAGGCCCTAAGAATTGCGCTTTTCAAAAAGGGTGAAAATCGTCTGGAAAATTTGCAAAAATTCTTCAACGAGCGACACTTTTTTTTTTCTTTTTTTTTTTTTTTTAGCAAACAGGCCAAGGACGACCGGAGCGATAATTAGCGGAAAGTAATTAAGAAACGAGATTGGTAGACGGGTAGAGGGAAGGGGGGGGAGGGAAGGGGACGTGAAGGGACAGGGGGGAAAGGAGAAGCAAGGAGAAAGGGGAGGAGAAACACTTTTTACTTCAATGTCAAGGGGAGAGCGAGAGAAAGAGAAAGAGAAAAAGAGAAAGAGAGAGAGAAAGAGAAAGAGAGAGAGAGAGAGAGAGGAAGAGATAGAGAAAAAGAGAAAGGAAAAACGAAAGAGAGAAAGAGAAAGAAAAAGAGAGAGAGAAACAGTTAAAGAGAGAGAGAGAGAAAGGGCGAGACAGCAAGGGGCTCCACTCGGAGGAAAGCGATAGCGCCAGGCCACGGTGGCTGTCGGGCGATTAGTACCAGCTGATGTGCCACGCGGCCCACACGCACGCACGCACGCACTCACGCACCAATCCGTCTTGCCTTCTTCGGCCTCTAAGCGCCTTACTTTTTTTTTCTTTCTTTTTTTTGAGAGGGGGGGGGGTTCTCTCTGCCTTTCTCTCTGCCTTTCTCCCCTTCTACCTCTTCCTATTTCCCTTTTTTCTCGTTTCTTCCCTTCCATCTGTTTTGTCTCAAGTCCCTTTTTTATATATGCACAAAAAGGGTTCGACTGATCCTCCTCCTACAGCGGATAGGTTTTCATCTGCTGTCTTTGCCTCTTCCTTCACGTCCTCCCCTCCCCCCAACTCCCTCCCCTCCCATACTCCCCTCCCCCTCCCCCCCATACTCCCCCTCCCCCTCCCCCCACACTCCCTCCCTCCCCCGTACTCCCTCCCTCCCCCGTACTCCTTCCCTCCCCCCTACTCCGTTTCCCCTCTCTTCCTCCTGCATCCAGTCCCTCTCTTCCCCTCTCTCTCCGTTAGCGAACAAAAGGCGACGAAGAAAACGGATGAAGAGGTGAAAGAAGCGAATAAACGGCAAAGTGGGGGTAGAAAATGATGAAAATAAAGAATGACGATAATGACGATTTATGATAAAGACATTAAACCTTAGTAAAAAATAATAATAATAATAAGCATTCATGCAAACACAATAATAAGAAGAAAATTGAGAAACCAACGAAAACGAAGACGAAGGAGGGGTATAGAAGGACACGACAAAAGGGGAAAAGGAAAACGGGGAAGCTCCCTCATAAAAAAATAATAAATAAATAAATAAATAAACAAAAAAAAATAATAATAAAATAAAAATAAATTGATAGGTGATGGCCATCACCTAAATCATTGTGAACAAACAGATAACCTATTACCAAAATACTATTACTAATGATAGTCCAACTACCGCTAATAGTACTGTTATCAATAGTAGTAGTAGAAATAATAATAATAATAATAATAATAATAATAATAACAACAATAACAATAATACAAAACAATATCAATAACAATGATAAAAATAACAATAACAAACTATAATAACAATGATTACGATCATAAACAATAAAAACATTATAATAATAATAGCAGTAACAAAACAACTGAAGACATGGCCGCTCCCCCCCCCCCATCAGGAAGGGTTTAGTGAGTGAAGGGACGGGGGGGGGGAGCCTAAAAATTTAAAAATGTAAATCTACGAAGAGGAAAATACGAAAAAAATAGATAATTGAAATACAAATGCATACGAAGTAAAAAAAATAATAATATAATACATAAATAACCAGAAAAACTGCGAAATGGTATGGACATTACATATACAATAGACAATATTTCAGGGAGAAACAAGCAGAGAATAATGAAAATGAAAATATAAAATAAATAAAAAGAAACTGCCACAAGATAAATACACACGTGATGCGGCCTGACAGTTCGGTTGCCAGATAGTGTATTACATTGTTAGAATGGGACAAAGCCTTCCCTTCACTTTTCTCTTCTTCCCCCTTCCTTTCCCTCCCTATCTCTTCTTTATTCCTTTCCTTCTCTCATTACCCTCCAATTCCCTTCCTCTCTCTCTAATTCCTCTTCCTCTCCCTCTTATTCCTCTTCCTCTTATCGTCTCGTTTTGCCTTCTCTTTGCTTCCCCCCTTCTTTACTCCCGTCGCTTATTTATCCTCACTTCTCGCTTTTCCATTTCCTTTTGCTTCTCCTCTTCCCTCCCGATTTCCCTTCTCATCTTTCCTCCTCCTCCTCCTCCTCCTCCTCATTCTCCTCCTCTCTCCTCCTCCTCCTCATTCTCCTCCTCCTCCATTCTCCTCCTCCCCATTCTCCTCCTCCCCATTCTCCTCCTCCCCATTCTCCCCCTCCTCATTCTCCTCCTCCTCCTCCTCCTCCTCCTCCTCCCCCTCCCCCTCTCTCCTCCTCTCTCCTCAATTCTCTCTTCTTCCCTTTCCCGATTCAGGATTTCTAAAATTCAGTATAACAAATGGCATCTCATTATTATTATTACAACCACAATTACGATGCCATTATCATCATCACAACAGGCATCGCCACTGTCATCGCATCAATCCTTATCCTTATCACACTTGCTATCTTATCATAATCATCATTACAGTCCACCCTCAACCCTACAATTATCAAAACTGTCAAAAAAACTGTATTGACAAAACACGACAAATCCTACTTTGATTTCGTCATTCTTGCAACCCTACCTATACTATAAAAAAAATAATAAAATAAAAAAAACGAATGAATTAATAAAAATAATAATACACACACATACTATACTTAAAAAAAAAACGAATGAATGAATAAAAATAATACACATACACATACTATACTTTAAAAAAACGAGTGAATGAATAAAAATAATACACATACACATACATAAATTAACCGATAAAACCAAAACAAGAATAAGCACTTTTAGAAACGCGAAAAGGAAGAAAATTGAAAAACAAACACGGTGACGCCATGACAGTCAGCTGACAGACACCCTCCCCCCCCCCCCCTCCAATGGCGGCGAGGAAGAAGCTCTTAGCGAAAGAAAGCTGGGTCGCGGCCTCTTGAACAGATGGTTCGTTCAGCTGGTTCCTGCGACTGTCGTAAAGCTGGGTCGTGGGAGGGGGGAGGGGCTGTCGTAAAGCTGGTTCGTGGGAGGGGGAGGGGACTGTCGTAAAGCTGGTTCGTGGGAGGGGGGGGGCTGTCGTAAAGCTGGTTCGTGGAGGGGGAGGGACTGTCGGAAGCTGGTTCGTGGGAGGGGTGGGAGGGACTGCTCTGAAGTTTCGGTTCGTGGGAGGGGGAGAGGACTGTCGTAAAGCTGGGTTCGTGGGAGGGGGAGGGGCTGTCGCAAAGCTGGTTCGTGGGAGGGGGAGGGGACTGTCGTAAAGCTGGTTCGTGGGAGGGTGGGGGGGGGCTGTCGTAAAGCTGGTTCGTGGGAGGGGGAGGGGACTGTCGTAAAGCTGGTTCGTGGGAGGGGGAGGGGACTGTCGTAAAGCTAGTTCGTGGGAGGGGGGGTGGGGGCTGTCGTAAAGCTGGTTCGTGGGAGGGGGAGGGACTGTCGCAAAGCTGGTTCGTGGGAGGGGGAGGGGCTGTCGCAAAGCTGGATCGTGGGAGGGGGGAGGGACTGTCGTAAAGCTGGTTCGTGGGAGGGGAGGGGGGGCTGTCGTAAAGCCGCTTCGTATAGGTGGTTCTAGTACTGTCGTAAAACTTTCATATAGGTGGTTCTAGTACTGTCGTAAAACTTTCATATAGGTGGTTCTAGTACTGTCGTAAAACTGGTTCGTATTAGCGGTTCACTAGGACTGAGAGGAAGAGCCACACACACACACACAGCCACACACACAACAGCCACACACGACAGCACACAGCCACGACACACACACAGCCACACACACACACACAGCCACACACACACACAGCCACACACCACACACAGCCACACACACACACACACAGCCACACACACACACACACAGCCACACACACACACACACAGCCACACACACACACACAGCCACACACACACAGCCACACACACACAGCCACACACAGCCACACACACACACACAGCCACACACACACAGCCACACACACACAGCCACACACAGCCACACACACACACACAGCCACACACACACACACACGCACACAAACACACAGACACACGCACACACACAAACGTGGGGATAAGGAGACCTGAAGCGATTAGGATTAGGAAATAAAAAAAGAAAAGAAAATCCCATTGAAGGCGCAGTTGAGGCCAAAGGGTAGAGTGATGACGAAAGAATAATAGGTAAAGGAAAGGAAAAAAATGTATAGTAAAAATGGAAAAAAGGAAACTGGGGCTAAAGGAATACCGGAAAACCAAAAAAAAAAAAGATAGAAATAAAAAATATACAAAACAATGGCTGACTCTGTAACAAACTACGAAAAAATAAAGCAAAAATAAAAAACAATATCTGACTATGAAAAGAAAAAGTAACAAAACAAAAAAAAAAATAATAATCTAAGGAAAAAAATAAAACCGTAAAAAAGAAAAAGTACAAAAAATTTAAGAGAATAAAAAAGTAACAGCGTAGCATCGAGCCGAAACAAGAGTAACGTGACAGCGACAACGTAAAAAAAAAAAAAAAAGAGTACAGGAGAACCGCCAATAGAGCAACGAAGAACATGCTAAAGGAAAAAAAAAGCATAATAGAATTTAAAAAAAAGGAAAAGGTAAAACAAGAGAGAGTAGAGAACCGCCATTAGAGCAACGAAGAACATGTCAAATGAAAAAATAGCATAACAGAATAAAAAAAAGAAAAGGTAAAACAAGAGAGAGAGTAGAGAACCGCCATTAGAGCAACGAAGAACATGCCAAAGAAAAAAAATAGAATACAATAAAAAAAAAGGAAAAGGTAAAACAAGAAAGAGAGAGGGGGAGAGAAAACAAGTAGAGAACAGCCATTAAAGCAACGAAGAACGTGTCAAAGGAAAAAAAATAGAATAGAAGGTAAAACAAGAGAGAGAGAGAAAAAAAAGCAAGAGCGTGCCAAAAGGGGGGCAATGGTGCGTAAGAATAATAGCGCCACCGCTGACAGTGCCAACATCTGACCCGGCCGTGCCATGAGTGACGACAGATGCCCCAAAGAGCCCCGAGGCGCCGTGAGTCAGCTCGGGCATGTAAACAAAAACAAAAAACACGATACATTGGCGCATGTCTCGCTCAACTTACCCTTTGACCTTTAAGGAGGGGGTATGGGGGAGGGGGTATGGGGGGGGCATGGGGGTTTAGAGGGTAAGGGGTAAGGGGCATGGAGTGAATCGGGGGGGGGGGGGGGGGTTACGGGATGGTGGGGTATGGGGGGTATAGAGGGCATGGAGAGAATCGGGGGGGGGGGGTTACGGGATGGTGGGGTATGGTGGGGTATAGAGGGCATGGAGAGAATCGGGGGGGGGGTTACGGGGGGTATAGAGGGCATGGGGGTATGGGAGGTATGTTTTAGGGGATAGAAGGGGTCCGTAGGGCATGGGGGAAGGGCATAGAAGGCCAAGGGGGTATAGGGATGTGAAAGGCACCGGAGAGGAAGGATTTAAGGAGGGCATGGAAGGTGAAAGGGTAAGGGAGTACGAGAATAGAGAGGGTAGGGGGAGCATCACAGGGAGGAGGAGGGGGTAGGGAAGCATCACAATGAGGAGGAGGAAGGGGGCAGGGGAAGCATCCCAGGGTGGAGGCGGGAGGAGCATCACAGGGGAACGAGAGGGGGGGAGCATCACAGGGGGCGAGGGGGTAGGGGAGCATCACAAGGAGGAGGAGGGAAGGGTAGGGGGAGCATCCCAGGGAGTGAGGAGATAAAAGAAGATAAGAGGGATAACCAGCGTGAATCTCGCACGGCTGTGATCGACGCTAAAAAAAAAAAAAACATTACCTTTGTGTTTACGAAGCTGACAATGGCCACCTCCACCTCCCCCTCCACCACCACCACCTCCTCCTCCCTCCTCCCTCCTCTTCCTCCTCCCCCACCTCCTCCCACCTCCACCTCCTCCTTCCTCCTTCCTCCCACCTCCCACCTCCCACCTCCTCCTCCTCACCTCCTCCTCTCCTCCCTCCTCCCTCCTCCCTCCTCCTCCTCCACCTCCTCCTCCACCTCCTCCCTCCTCCCTTCCTCCCCTCCTCCCTCCTCCACCTCCTCCCTCCTCCCTCCTCCCTCCTCCCGCCTCCCTCCTCCCTCCTCCCTCCTCCCTCCTCCCTCCTCCCTCCTCCTCCTAGACGAAGCTTATCACCCTTTTTTTCCCTCTCAAAGCTTACCAGGTACAGCAAGGGATCTCGCAGAGCTTCCCGACGCATCCTTGTCCATCGAAGAACTCACATTCAAAAGTTACACCTCAAACTTTAACAACTTGACCCCAACATAAAGCTTGTTTAAAGAACCAAACGACACTTTTTTAAACCTTCAAAAAACTGTTATAATTCATCATTTAATACCAGCTTATACCACAATTCATACCAGAAAGACAAAATACCAGTTAATTCCACCGTACATACCAGCTATACCAAATACCAACTCATACCACAATTCATACCAGATAGACAAAATACCTCCTCATACCAGACCATACCAGCTATACCAAACACCAGCTCATACCCCAGTTCACACTAGACAGACCAAACCCCAGTTGGTACCAGTCCATGCCAAGCCGCGGCAACCCAGGCATCAACACCGGGTACGAACAGCAACACCACCTGGCTCAGGGGGCTTCTGATCGGGGCTCAGCCACATCTGCCGCTCCTTCTTATGGGCGACGGGGATGCGGGGAGAGAAAAAAAGGGGGAGGGAGAAAAAGAGGGAGAAGGGGGGGAGAGAAAAAAAAGAGGGAAGGGGGGAGGGAGGGAGACAGAGAAAAAAGGAAAGAGAGAGAGAGAGAGAGAAGGAAAGAGAGAGAGAGAGAGAGAAGGAAAGAGATAGCTAGACAGAGAGAGGACAGAGATAGATTGACAGAGAGAGAAGGAAAGAGATAGATAGGCAAAGAGAGAAGGAAAGAGATAGATAGAGAGAGAAGGAAAGAGATAGATAAAAAGAGAGAGAAGGAAAGAGATAGATAAAAAGATAGAGAAGGAAAGAGATAGATAAAAAGAGACGGAAGGAAAGAAATAGATAGACAGAGAGAAGGAAAGAGATAGATAGACAGAGAGAGAAGGAAAGAGATAGAGAGAGAGAAAAAGGAAAGGGATAGAGAGAGAAAAAAGGAAAGGGATAGAGAGAGAGAGATGGAAAGATATATATAGAGAGACGGAAAAAGATAGAGAGAGAAAGAGAAAGAGAGAAAGAAAGAGGGAAAGAGAGAAAAAGAAAGAAAAAGACGCTGCGATGCCATAAAAAAGCTTGTCCGCACCGAGAGGTCACCATAGCAACAACTTACAGGAAAGCGACCACTTCAAAGACAAACAACTAGAATAGAGCAAAGAATAGAATAAACAAATGAATACTCAAAACAAGTCTTAATCTCGAAAAGAATAAAACTATATAAAGTAACGAATAGAAACGGAAGACCAAACAAATAAACAAACAGATTCAAACCAAAGGACAAAAAACGCACACAGACCAATAAAATAAACAAGCAAATACGCGCAAACAAAATAAAAATAAATGCATTCAAACCAAAGAACAAAAAAAAAACGCACACAAATAAAACAAATAAGCAAATAAGCGCAAACAAAATAAAAATAAAAGCATTTAAACTAAATGACAAAGCACACAAACAAATAAAACAAATAAATAAACGCATGCAAACCAAGGAAAAAACACAAACAAATAAAAACAAATAAGCAAATAAACACATGCAAACCAAGGAAAAAACGCACAAACAAATAAAAACAAATAAGCAAATAAACGCATGCAAACCAAGAAACAAGAATAAATAAAAAAAGCCTCCAATCCCACCCACGACAACTGTCCGGCCGGAGTGCCAAGCCGAGAGGACAGCTGTGCCGACTTGGACTGGGCGAGCGCGCGCTGCCGCCGGGATCTCTTCCATTCCCGCCGGGGAGTCTTCGTGGTGCCAACGCGAATTTTCAAGGCGGTGCCAACGCGAATTTTCAAGGCGGTGCCAACGCGAATTTTCAAGGCGGTGCCAACGCGAATTTTCAAGGCGGTGCCAACGCGAATTTTCAAGGCGGTGCCAACGCGAATTTTCAAGGCGGTGCCAACGCGAATTTTCAAGGCGGTGCCAACGCGAATTTTCAAGGCGGTGCCGACGCGAATTTTCAAGGCGGTGCCAACGCGAATTTTCAAGGCGGTGCCGACGCGAATTTTCAAGGCGGTGCCGACGCGAATTTCAAGCGGTGCCAACGCGAATTTTCAAGGCGGTTAACGCGACTAAGGCGGTGCTAACGCGAATTTTCAAGGCGGTGCCAACGCGAATTTTCAAGGCGGTGCCAACGCGAATTTTCACAAGTGTGTGCCAATGGCGAATTTTCAGGCGGTGCCAACGCGAATTTTCAAGGCGGTGCCAACGCGAATTTTCAAGGCGGTGCCAACGCGAATTTTCAAGGCGGTGCCAACGCGAATTTTCAAGGCGGTGCCAACGCGAATTTTCAGGCGGTGCCAACGCGAATTTTCAAGGCGGTGCCAACGCGAATTTTCAAGGCGGTGCCAACGCGAATTTTCAAGGCGGTGCCAACGCGAATTTTCAAGGCGGTGCCAACGCGAATTTTCAAGGCGGTGCCAACGCAAAATTTTCAAGGCGGCGGTGCCAACGCGAATTTTTCCTTTTCCCAAGGCCGAAATTTTTCAAGGCGGTGCCAACGCGAATTTTCAGGCGGTGCCAACGCGAATTTTCAAGGCGGTGCCAACGCGAATTTCAAGCGGTGCCAACGCGGATTTTCAAGGCGGTGCCAACGCAAAATTTTCAAGGCGGTGCCAACGCGAATTTTCAAGGCGGTGCCAACGCGAATTTTCAAGGCGGTGCCAACGCGATTTTTCAAGGCGGTGCCAACGCGAATTTTCAGGCGGTGCCAACGCGAATTTTCAAGGCGGTGCCAACGCGAATTTTTAAAGGCCCGGGGCCAACCCGAAATTTTAAGGGGTGCCCGGAATTTTTAG